>NC_138770.1:568254218-568386718 GCF_965119305.1 Pelophylax lessonae | reverse complement strand
CATGTTGTCTATGCCTAGGCGTTTGCAGGGAATAGGACAGGATGGATAGGTTGTGGTGGAGGAAGAGCTTCAAGTAACTAAGGGATGGAACAATGTTATCTGTAACAGAACATTGGCAGTAGCGTCCATTACCCATCACTCGACTAGGCAGCTTAAAGCAGAGCTCCACCCAAAAGG
The DNA here is from genome assembly GCF_965119305.1 of Pelophylax lessonae. Taxonomy (NCBI): domain Eukaryota; kingdom Metazoa; phylum Chordata; class Amphibia; order Anura; family Ranidae; genus Pelophylax; species Pelophylax lessonae. The sequence goes on along the minus strand of NC_138770.1, from coordinate 568,386,541 downwards.
GGAAGCTCCGTTTGTTTGCTTCCCCCACCCTCCGCTGGCACATTCAGCACCTTTCGAGGGGGGGCAGATACCTCTAAAAAACAGGTACCCACTCCCAGGTAAGATCACCGCAATCCTTGTGCAGCAATCTACTCAATTTCCAGCCCCTTCTTGAGGTTCCCTTTTTTTTTTTTTCCCTTAGTGAAGATGCCGGAGTCTGCACCCGGAGCTGATGGATAGATTGGCTTTGGGTGCCAACACTGCAAGATCCCTGGACAGGTAAGTGTCCTTATATTTAAAGTCAGCAGCTACAGTATTTGTAGCTGCTGACTTTTAATTATTTCCCCCCCAGGCTGGAACACCTCTTTAAATTTCTATTGGCAAACAGCTACCAAAGGGGGAAGAAGAAAGAAGGCAGAAAGGGAAACGAAACTGAAGTGGAGAAGTAATGAAGGGTGAAGAAGGAGAAGAAGGCGGGGAAGGAAAGGGATAAAAAGGGTCCTTAGCAGATGCTCCACACAACTGTAAAGGCTGAATGTTGTCTGAGGTGTCTACCACTGTGGTCCTCAGTGAGGACCTGGAGTGGGGTTTTCCCTTTAATTCTACACCGAATGGTGACAGAACTTGACTCTACTCAAATAAATCAAGCATAAACATTTCACTATTCTGGGTGCAATGCCTTACAATCTATCTATATCATAAATAGAACGGACAGCTTTCATACTGTAATGCAGTCTTCCTGAATTTGTTTCTCGTTTACTGCAGTACATGGAAGAGAGTTTCAAAATTAACATACTTAATTAGGCTTAAAAAGCCTAGTTTCCAATAATTTGCTTTTTAAAAGAAACATTAGACTCACATGAAACATTTTATACTAAAAAAAAAAAACACTTACATTAAGGAAGTTTGAATTCTAGCCTAAAATGTTTCCTAATTTTTAAAGGGAGCTTTAAGGAATCTAGACCTTTTATTTGTGTGCAGCAATGGTGGGCCCTGACCTTCCTCAAGCCCCAAATCAAGGTGGTAATGGCAATGAAATCTGTAGATTCATATCTGTGTCCCAAGAAAATCCCAGACACATAGAGGAGGGACCTCAAACGGAAAGGTCATTTACATTTCAACACTGTTAAAATCACTGCTAGATTTGTCTAAAGCTCAATGTTTTAGTCTTACAAGAATCATTTGTGGACATCTATGATTTTATAAAATGTATCATAATAAAGGACTTTAAATAAAGTGTATTTTTTAATAAAGTGTATTTTTTCCCAAAAAATGCGTTTGTAAGACCGCTGCGCAAATACGGTGTGTTAAAAAAAATATTGCAACGATCTCCATTTTATTCTCTAGGGTCAACAGATAAAACAAATAAAAAATAGTTGCCGATAGGTTAAGAGAAATTGCAATTTTCAGACACTTTACATGAGATTCATTGTTCTCTTTAACAGGTCTAAAATAAGCAGACCTAAGGTTTACTTCTACATGCCCACGGTAGATAAGTACGTTAATGGATGCATTGAACAAGAAATAAATATTTTACTGGCTATATAATTCTATAAGGTTGAAGACTGTTTAATGCCTATGAGCACCATAAGCTGCATGAAGAAAGTGCACTTCAGTATATGATGCTTGGTGCTAAAGTGGGTAGATAATTACATAAGGCTCTCTCTCCCCCTCCATTACTTTTGTCTGTTCTGCCTTCATTGCACTGCCAATAACATTACACACAGATAGCTGGAAAGGTGAAATGAATAGATGTTCTCTCTTATTGAACACCAGTAACAATAGTTAGAAGTGGAATTGAATGAAATTCTTTCCAGGCACATATACCGCTAAAGACAGTTTTCCTTTATTCTTCACCTGTGCTACAGGAAAAACATTATAACAGTTCCTAAATGTAGTCATTAGAGAAGCTAAAGCTAAGGAAAGGGGTGTATCGGTAGAGTACCCAAGCCCCATCTGCCTCTTCATGCAATCTGCCTGATATAGAGATAGAGAGATAGCAAGAGATGTCTGACCAATCAATGCCTTTAAGATTATTGAACTCTATGAGCAGTGCATCCAAAGCATATATTGTTGCTTGACTGCATTGACAAGCCCAGTGGAAAGTGAGTGCATAGAAACTTGTAAATTATTGCTTTTTAAGGCGCTCAGTAAGTAGTAAAATAACAAATGTACTATCCAGCAAACAAAAAGCATCCACTCGAAGGGCCCATTCACATGTTCACTGTGCTAGCTGCGAAAGGCACCAAATTTGCATTTTTGGCAGTGCGGTGCACATCAGTGCATTTAGACATGTTCCACTGTATTGCAACACAAGTGCACTGAGGTGTGTTGGGGTGCATTACTACAGCGCAATGGTGGGAACCTAAAAGTTAAAACCCTCAACCAGGGAGATTTGATATAGTTTCGTATACTGTATACCAGGTGTCTTGAATTCAAATTTACGGAGGCCCAGTCAGCAAAATGTCCTTTTGGACATTCTTCGTTATAATACATCACAGCCCCCCCCCGTACATCATCATCTTCAGCATACCTTTCATATCGTAGTCTCTTTTACATCACAGTCCCATTTTTGAAGCAATCCCACACTGTTCTCTGTTCCCTTTCACATTACTGCCCACCCCCTTTACATTGCAGTTCCCCTTTACACCACACAACACCCCTTAACACAATACAGCCCCCTTAAAATGACACAGTACCCCTTAACACAACAGATTGTCCCTAACAAAACACCTATTAATGCAAGCCTTCCCTGAACAGTCCTACAGTACCTTTGGCAGGGCTGAGGCACTAATCATCCTGGGGTATCCTCTCTCGAGCCTCCAGCCCAGCCACAATGTTATCCTTTTAGCTAGCGGGTGCAGGAGGAGCTGCAGATTGGGACAGAGAGCAGGAGTTTTTTCATATTAACAAGACAGGTAATCACCCGCTTGTTAACATAATAACTTGGGCAGCTCCCACACCTCAGTCCTGGTTTCCAGCTCCTCCCGCACCCGCTTGCTAATAGGATAACATTGTGGCTGGGCTGGAGGCTCGAGAGAGGATACCCCAGGATGATTAGTGCCTCTGCCCTGCCAAAGGACTGGGCAGGGGAGGCTTGCAGTAAAAGGTGTAGTGTGTTAGGGGCACTGTGTTGTTAATAAATAAAAGCCTTAAACTTTAAGCGCCAAAAAGGAAAACAATTGCCGCCATCACATCTTGGTAAGCTGCAATATAATAAATGTTTGCTTGGATTTTTCTGCTACACATGAGGTTTATGCACTTATAGATTGACTGTTTATGGATCAGTATTTTTTGGTGTGTCAAGTGGTCAGGCATTGGACCTGGAGACTGATTGAGAACTTACTCGATGACTCTGGTACAGTCCCGGGTGACAGACACTAAAGGGAGCTGTGTTTTGTTAATGGGCGCTGTGTTGTGTAAAGGGCACAACACAGTGCCGTAATTGCTGTACCGAGCTGTAGTAATTGCTGAATAGCTGACGCTTTCAGCAATTACTACAGCTCGGTATATAACCTAACACTAGACTCTGACATAATCCAACCGTCTTCTGATTCTATAAATGATTTTCTGGCCTCTATATACCGTCTTTGTCCAAAAAGGATCTGGATTTTCTCAACACTTTATTTTCAATATTCAGAAATGGAATCTCTCATAAAAACTATCCCTCACAATGATACTCAGCTGAGCATTATCAACTGTTCCACCAAACTCTACTTCCACATTTGATCCCAGTCTTTAACGCAACTGTCAACAATATCTTCTTCCCCCCTGAAATGTTAGCTGCCACCATAATTACATCTCCTGAACCTGGCAAACCACCAAATGCACCACAAAATTTTAAACTGATCTTCTTACTAAACGTGGATATTAAGATATATGAAAAATTGATAGCAAACAGATTGGTTAAATTCTTACCCCTTTTGGTTAAACAGGACCAAGTGGGATTTGTGGTGGGCCGCCAGGTCCCGGACGCCACTAGACGTATGAGTAACCTCAGTCATATTTCTGAAAAAAAAAGGCCTTCTCTGCTTCTAGCCTTGGATGCACTGGGCCATCCAAAGGCATCTTGGAGGCCTTTGATATGATACACTGCGGTTACCTATCCAAAGTACTAGATACAGTGCCTTGCGAAAGTATTAGGCCCCCTTGAACTTTTCAACCTTTTGCCCCATTTCAGGCTTCAAACATAAAGATATAAAACTGTAATTTTTTGTGAAGAATCAACAACAAGTGGGACACAATCATGAAGTGGAATGAAATTTATTGGATATTTCAAACTGTTTTAACAAATAAAAAACTGAAAAATTGGGAGTGCAAAATTATTCAGCCCCTTTACTTTCAGTGCAGCAAACTCTCTCCAGAAGTTCAGTGAGGATCTCTGAATGATCCAATGTTGACCTAAATGAATAATGATGATAAATAGAATCCACCTGTGTGTAATCAAGTCTCTGTATAAATGCACCTGCACTGTGATAGTCTCAGAGGTCCTTTTAAAGCGCAGAGAGCATCATGAAGAACAAGGAACAAACCAGGCAGGTCCGAGATACTGTTGTGGAGAAGTTTAAAGCTGGATTTGGATACAAAAAGATTTCCCAAGCTTTAAACATCCCAAGGAGCACTGTGCAAGCGATAATATTGAAATGGAAGGAGTATCAGACCACTGCAAATCTATGAAGACCTGGCCGTCCCTCTACATTTGGGAAGAGATGCCTTATACATTCAGCCATATCCACTTTGTACTCTAAACCATTGGCCCATGTGTTTTCAGATGGAATCTTCTCCTCTTTATTTGACATTACCAATGGAACCAGACAGGGGTGTTCATTGTCACCTTTGATATTTGACCTCCTTATAGAACCATTGGCAGAAAAGATCAGATCACACCCAAAAATCTAAGGAATATCATCTCAAGGGAATCACCATAAGATTACATTATTTGCGGATGATGTAATCTTATCCCTCACAGACCCTCTAAATTCCCTCCTGATAACCTATGATATCTTAGAACAATTTATTAAGGTCTCTTATTACAAAATAATGCATCCAAATCCCAAATACTAGGCATAGGTGTTGACGAAACAACAAAATCCACTCTAGAAGTTAAATCTCCCTTTCAATGGTCCCCAAGTCCCATCTCTTATTTGGATATCAAATTAATGCCATGGTTAAATGACCTCTATGCTTCAGATTTGTTGCCCTTTATTGCTGACACTCAAAAGGATCTTTCCCATCCGAAGAAGTTCTATCTATCTTGGTCTGGAAGACTAGCAGTGTATAAGATGCTGATTCTCCCTAAGATTTCATATTTTTTTCAGAACCTTGCCTATCCACATTCCAACTTCCTTCTTTTCTAAAATGCAGGCCCTCAAATCTGAATTTATCTGGGCTGGTAAAAAACCTAGTACGGTATTGATGAAACAAAAATCAGTTGGCGGAATGGGTCTACCCATTTTGAAGGATTACTACATAGCATCTCTTTTAGACCAACTAAGACATTGACTCCTCCATCCCCATCTTAAACATTGGTCCAAACTCGAGGGGAAGGCAACCTCTCCTCATAACCTCTGCAACTTTCTGCTGATGAGCTCAAGTATAGATGCTAATCCCATTAAAAGTCACCCAATATAAGGGGCCTCACTATCGGCGTGGTGAGAATTAATATCCAAGATGGATATCTCTTCCAATTATGATCAGGTTCATATACCTCTCGACTCACTGAAACTCATGTCACCAGACATCGCATTCACTAAATGGAAAGAAATAGGCATTAATAATATAAATGACCTAACAGAAAAGGGCAAAGTACTCCCCTTTGAATCTCTGGTCAGGCAATACATGTTGCCAAGAGGAGAACGGAGAACTATTTACATACATACGATTATCCTATCTACTGGCATCCAATCCCCTCTGCCCAATAAAGGTTCCTTCTCAGGCATGGAAGTTCTGGAACTCGCCTCATCCAACATGTAAAGGCATTTCGTTATTCTATGCCTTGCTTCAAAATAAATCCACCTTTACTAAAACACCTCCAATGCTCAAATGGGAGAAAGATTTAAACTGCTTTCCAGTTTTCACGTTGCTAAAACTATTTGGAAACGGCCCAACTACAACAAAGATGTACTTCACCCCCTACGTGATAGCTAAATTCACACCTAAGAGCTAAAACCAATGCTGGAGGGTCTGTGGGCAAATTGGTACCTTATTACATATGACATGGTCTGGTCTTGCCTACATCTTCTTAAATTCTGGATTAAAGTGTTCAAGTTAATATCAAGCATTACTGGCCTCCTCATTAACCAGATGTATCTCTGGCCTTACTTAGTATTAATATCCATCACATTCACATTATCATACGCCCAATATGTATGCACATTTTACATGCTGCTAGAGTTACTCCAATGAGGAAATGAAAATCGATTGAGGTCCCAGAGGTGAGAGGAGTGATGAAACAGGTCAATGAAGTACTCATTTGGGAACAAATATCGGCCTCAAAGGAGGGCAAATCGAAATGTTTTGTGCAACAATGGCAACCCTGGCGGTCTAATTTTAAGATAAAGTAAAACATTCTATCACTATAGACATATATTCTGTACTGATTCCTCTGCGGCATTTCCGTTTTTGTTGGTCATGTTGACTATTTCCTTTTTTTTTCTTTCTTCTAAATCATTTTACGCATTGCTAGAGTCCATTAGTAATGTAATTCATTAGCAAGCTACCAGTTTTACATAAGCATTTCAAACTAAACAATATAGATGCCTACAAATTGACATTTATTTTATGATATACAGTTGATGTACAACACATAGTCCCACTTGATTATATGCTGTCTGCTACATACCTTTGGTATTCCCACTATTTCAGTTTGCTTTTGTTAACATGTTTAAATCCTATACATTATGTATTCTGCTTATTTGTTCTTTTTGAAAACCTTCAATAAAAAAACTATTGAACACAAATTCTTTATGCCCATTTTAACAGAAACATGAAGCAAAACTCCAGTTTTCCTGCCTTCCCATTTAATTTTATTTTTAATCAATATATGCATAACCTAAATCCTGCAGTAACCACTCTAGTCATGTGGCATCATGGATCCTCCTCCTCTTCTTCATTTTCTTGCGGTGGACAGTAATGAATGCTGCAGAGAATAGCACACTGTAATTACAACAGTAAGGTTTGACAAACCCCAAACTATGTGGATAGAATCGGGGAATATAACTGAACACTGTGCCACATTCACATTCCCCAGAATTTGCAAATCATCAAGGAAAACAGTCGGATTTAAATCTCATGTCTGTGCTAGGCATCCAGGAAGGGTGCATCTGAAAATCCATTGTCCAGCTTAAGGCAAGTTTGATGGAAAACAGAAAAGTAGAGGTTTATGCAGTGCCTCATAAACCTTCACTAGCCTAGGGTCTTCAATGAACTTCTGATGTGGCCTTGTCATAAATGGTGAAGTCATTTATAGTCTAAAAGAGTAGCTTAATGAATACATGTCAGTTAGTCTAGTATATTGACCTAGAGCAGAACATTTTCATACATCTCAAATTCTAAATTCTATCTGAGAAGAAATCAAACATACCTATATTGCAAGGTCCAGAAGGCCAATAAGTCACATTAAACTAAATATACTGTGAATAAATGTGAGTCCAAAAAATGAAGTCCAAAAAATAATTTCTATAAATGTGATAAACCAAATGATCTTGTGAGATTCCAGTGCTAATAAAATGGTGACACCCAAATTAGATCCACCACCGATGTGCTCCACATTGTCAGATTAGCAACTCACCCTCATTTTTGCCTACCACTCTCGTGGATAAGACAAATTTCGCTGTGTATATTACTGTTGGCTGTGGTGTTCCACCAAGGCAATGCAGAAAGCGGTCCTCATGTAAACCAGAAGGTTGGGGGATAATCCTTAGCTCCAAACCATGTGGAAAAAACATATAACAGAGGGACCCCACTGGTGCAGTACCATTAAAACACTTTATTAAATCCACAAAAACAATATAAAATGCCCGTACATGTATTTAACTTGCCAAGTGCATATATACATCCAATAAAAAAATGAGAGGGATAGGGGAGCTCACTCCAGTCCGGGATGCTGCAGCGTGAAGTACATAATGTCCACGGAGCCAGATGAATCACCCCGCTCACCTCGATCGCTCCTTCAGTCTGGCGTGGCTACAGTGGGGCTGCACAGAATTACTGCAAGCTGCGCTTCTTTTCTGGGCAGTCACCCACCCCTCCTGGAGAAGAGAGTTTCAAGAATTGGATGACTCAGGCCACTCAGGTGGTGGATGAATGGAATGCGGCGGAGTCTGGGAAAAGACAGAGGCTGAGTGAGAGCTTAAGGGGTCCTGCAGCAGAAGTGATCCAAAACTTACGGATGGGGAACAGCAACTGTACAGCCAACGATTACCTGAAAGCTCTTTTGGACGTGTTTGGTCGGGTAGAGAAGACCACCGACCTCCTCTACAAGTTTAACCATACCCACCAGCAGAAGGGCGAGAAGTTGTCGGAGTACATTGCCAGGATTGACAAGATGTTAAACCAAATTCTGCTGAGAAAGGGTGTTGACCCCAAAGATGCTGACCGACTACGCATGGATCAGGTGTTACAGGGTGGTCAGCCCAATCATCCCATTGTATTGAAGCTATTACTTAGAGGGGTTAAGGATACTCCCACCTATTCAAAGCTGATGCAGAAAGTTCGGGAGGAAGAGGCCTTGCTTGAGGAGAAGAATTTCGGTGGGAAAGAGCCGTTAAATAATGAATCCAAAAAGGAGAGATTCTCAGCCCGGTTACTACATGTGGAGAACAACCTCTCTGATGATGAGAGTGAAGCAGAGGTAGAGTCTAACCATCCTGAGGAAGTCCTGAACAGAAAGAAGGTTGAGGAGAGTTTATCGTCAACCAACTTAATGCTGCAAGTAGCTCAGGCTTAAACCCAAATGGCCAAGACTTTGATGCATGTCATGGAAGTACAAGGAAAGGTTCCTGAGGCGCGGAAGTCGTATAAAGGATCCAATCTTTTTTCCCCTCGGGATAGAGGGTGTTTAGCCTGTGGAGAAAAGGGGCATTTCAGGACTCAATGTCCGAAGCAGGGATGTAGTCCTGAGGCCATGGAGGATTTGTTGAAGGCTATACAAAGGTTTTTAATAAGAAGGCAGAAAAGTTCAGGGGACCTCAGTGAAGGAGCCAATTGAGAGTCCAGCTAAAAGCCTGAGCTCCAGCAGTTATCAGGCTAGATACTGTCACAGTGAGATGGGATATGCCCCCCCCCATCTACTCCCGATACCTCTATGTTTTTGAGGGGAACCCCCAAGATGGGTAGAGAGGCACAGGGAGTTGGTACCCCCACTCCTCTTCCGCGGAAGGGTCCTGGGACCCCCAAGATGAAGTCGGTGAAGGTACAAACTATCAAGCTTCCTGGAAGAGCCAAGTCTCAGAAGGAGGAAAGTCCTAGTAATAAGGCCCACCAAAGGTTGCTCCAGCCCCCTAGAGAGGTGGTACCCAGGAATTTAGTGGGACCATCCCCGCTGGTGCCCCTGAAAATAGAAGGCATTTATACTAAAGCCCTATTGGACACCGGCCCCCAAGTGACCTTGTTGTACAATGACTTCTTCAGGAAGCACCTGAAGCACATCCCTCTGTGCAAGCTAGAAGAATTGCAGATCTGGGGTCTGGGGACTCAAAAGTTCCCCTATGAGTGGTATATTCCCATGAAGATATCATTCCAGCCACGGAAAGGGGTGAAGATGGAAGTGTTTGATACTTTGGCTGTAGTGTGCCCCTCGGCCCCCCGGTGCTAAACAAAACTTTTTTTATAATTGGCACCAACACGGACTTGGTTCAATGGATGCTCATCCCCTTAGCGGCGCAAGGGTCTCCCGAGCAAGAGGTACACTCTAAGCTACGGGCAGCTTTCCAAAGAGCCCTGCAGGAGCAGCAGACCCCAATTGATGAAGTGGAGAAACTCTGGAGGTTGGACACCAAAGAGCGGGTGTTACAACCGGAAGAAAGGACCTGCATGAAGACAATGGTGAAGTTGTCGTGGGGTCAGCCGGGGCCTTTTGTGATGGTGGAGGGAGACCTGTTGGCTGAAGACAGTGAAATTGAACTGGTGCCAGAGGTGATACCGACTAAAGTCTTACAGAAAAATGGAGGGAAGATCCCTGTCAGCGCCCGGAACGTCACCACTTAGCCAGTACATCTGAAGCCCAGGATGGTGTTAGGACATGTAAGTGCTGCTTCTCCACTCACCCCTTCTGAGTTGAAGGATGAGAAGGATAGAGAGAAGAAGTTGGACAGTTCTTCCCCTGCTCGCCCAGCCGTCCCCTTCAAGTGGGGGGAGCGAGTGAAAACCCAGCTGTCTCGATGGGAGAAATTATTCTCTAGGAATAACTATGATGTGGGCTGTGCTAAGAGTGCCCAACATCGGATCCGCCTCAGTGAGGATAAGCCCTTCAGGGAGAGAGCCTGAAGAATACCTCTGAGTGACCTAAAAGATCTCCGGGAGCAGCTGGCAGAACTAAAGAGGCCGGGTGTCATACAGGAGTCCCGTAGCCCCTATACCTCCCCCATTGTAGTGGTCCACAAAAAGAACGGGGCTATTCGGATGTGTATCACCGTACCCTGAACCGTCGAACCATTCCAGATCAGTATACCACCCCTCTACAGTGCCTGTCAGGAGCTAAATGGTTTAGCGTTTTGGATCAGAAGAGTGGGTATTATCAAATATCCATGCATCCTGATGACAGGGAGAAGACTGCATTCATTAGCCCCTTAGGCTTCTTCAAATTTAACCACATGCCCCAAGGAATTGGCGGGAGCCACAGCAACCTTTCAGAGGCTCATGGGAAATACTGTGAGAGACATGCACTTAATTGAAGTTTTAGTCTACCTTGATGACATCATTGTCTTTGGGAAGACCCTGGAGGAGCATGAAGCTCGTTTGGAGAAGTTATTCCAGAGGCTCTATGAGGATAGGTTGAAATTGTCCCTAGAAAAGTGCCAATTTTATCAAACCTCTGTTACCTATATAGGACATGTGGTGTCGGCAGCTGGGGTGTCTACAGATCCGAAAAAGTTGGAGGCTGTTACCACCTGGCCTAGGCCTACTAATGTAACAGAGTTGCTGTCCTTCTTGGGATTCTGTTCCTACTACCGGAGGTTTGTGAAGAACTTTTCTCAGATAGCTGAAGATAGAAGAGGAAGGACCGACTTCACGGAAGACAGAGACACTTAAGAAAGGACCTAGAGGATCTAGAGAGTCCATCCAGGCTCAGTGGGGTGTCAGGTGTGAACAAGCTTTCTGGACGTTAAAGGAGAGCCTCACTAAGGCTCCAGCCTTGGCCTACGCAGACCCCACCAAACCGTATGAGTTGCACGTGGATGCCAGCAGAGAGGGCCTAGGAGGAGTTTTGTATCAGGAAGCTGAAGGAAGACTACGGCCTATTGTGTATATCAGTCATAGTTTATCCTCCTCCGAGAAGAACTACCCTGTCCATAAGTTGGAGTTCCTGGCTCTTAAGTGGGTTGTAGTGGACAAATTGAGGGATTACCTCTACGGGGCCTACTTCGTGGTCAAGACGGATAATAATCCTATGAAGTATCTTTTGACAACTGCCAAGTTGGATGCCACTGGTCACAGATGGCTAGCTGCTCTTTCCAGTTCAGCTTGAAATATCGGCCTGGAAAGGGGAACCTAGAAGCCAATGCTTTGTCCAGAAGACCCCATCCTGCTGAAGGCAAGGAGCCAGACTGGGTGCATCTCACTTCTGATGGAGTACAGGCTGTGTGTCAAGGAGTTGAGTACTGCCTAAAGGGAGCATGGGGGCTGAAATAGCTGGGATTTCCCCCACCGGGGTGCCTAAGTGCTATTGTGACCTAACGCAAGTGAGAAGCGAGGAACTTCCTCAGTTATCTAAAGAGGATATGAGGAAGGCGCAAAGAGAAGATCCTCTGGGTGCTGTAATACAGAGAGCTCTGAAGGCCAGTGACCCTCAGGTGCTAACAGAGAGTCCGGTGGTTGGAGAAAAGGTAGTCCATCGAGATTTGGATCAGATGAAATTGAGGAATGGAGTGGTTTACTGGGTAAATGCAGTGGAAGAACCCGATGGAGTATGTCAGCTATTCTTGCCAGAAAAGTATAGGTTGACTGTTCTTGCAGCTTTACATGATTCTCATGGGCACCTGAGGCCAGACAGAACCTTTCAGCTGGTCAGAGGCAGATTCTATTGGCCCTTTATGAGGAAGGAAGTGGAAGCCTATTGCCATTCGTGCATAAGCTGCATCCAGAGGAAGACCTTACCACATCGAGCGGTGGCCATGGGGCATCTACGGAGTCATGGTCCCATGGAATTGGTGTGTATCGACTTCCTGTGTCTCGAACCTGATCTGGGTGGGCATGGAAACATTTTAGTAGTGACCGATCATTTCACCCGATACGCTCAGGCTTTTCTGACTCATGATCAGAAGGCCAATACAGTGGACAAGATATTGGTTGAGAAGTTCTTTGTCCACTACGGATTGCCACAGAGAATATATTCAGATCAAAGAAGAGACTTTGAGAGCAAGTTGATAAAAAAACGGTGTGGACTGTTGAATATACAGAAATCCAGAACGACTCCCTATCACTCTCATGGGGATCCTCAGCCGGAGAGATTCAATGGGAATTTGTTGAATATTTTGGGGACGCTGCCCTTTGACAAGAAGCAGAAATGGAGTGAATATGTCCCAGTGCTAATTCACGCCTACAATAGTACTGTCAATGACTCTACCGGGTTCTCCCCGTATTTCCTCATGTTTGGGAAGGAAGCTCGATTGCCTGTCGATTTAGCTTTTGGTACTTCGGTAGATCATCCCTCACAGGCCTCCTACAAGAGTTATGTTGACAGACTCAGAAGAAATTTGAAATGGGCTCATGAAAGGGCGATGGAAGCTTCTGCAGGTAGAGAACAACGGAACAAGAAGAACTTTGATCTAAAAGTGAGTGTGCAAGATCTTCAGCCTGGTGATAAGGTGCTTCTGAGGAATTTGGGGTGACAGGGAAGCAAATGTTGGCTGATCGTTGACGTTCTCAGCCTTTTGTCATTCACAAGAAGCTTCCTGGATTACTCGTCTATCAAATCCACCCGGAGGGCAAGGCAGCACCCCTTAGAACTTGGCATAGGAACCACCTATTGCCCATTTCTGAAGCAGTCAGGATGTCACTTGAAAGGGATGAAGATGAGAATACCCAAGGGACCCCTAGGCCACGATTTCAGCCTTCTAGAGGTTTTGGCTCAGAATCTACAGGACTAATAAATGAAGAAGAGGATAGCGATGATGAAAGTGTCATTTTTGATTGGTAGTGGCCATCTTGTGAAGACTTTTCGCCCAATTCATCTTCATCCACTGCAGAGTGGACCCCTGCCCCTCTCCCAAAAAGAGAGCTCAGTCAGGGGCGTGGTTCCCCCATGAGAAGGGTGGAACCAAGTCGGATGAAAGAGGAACCTGTATTGGCCCCCAAGGGTGTATCACCTACTGAAAACGCTTTTGTGGATTCTCCTGTATTTAGATCCGATGAATCTGTTATTGAACCTTCAAGCTCCCCTCCTTTGGAGGCATTAGAAGATCTTTATGGAAGTCCAGACCCCAAAATAATTTTATCTTCTGAGGAAGTGGACTCTTTTGAGAATAGGCCAGAAGTGTCAGTGGATCCGGAGTCGTCAGCAGAGGAGGGTGTTGTTGGGAATGATGAGAGGATATCCGCTAGACTCCGGAGAGAAATTCATCCTCCTAAGAGACTGATTTATAGTACCTTGGGGGAAAGTTCTGAAGAACAAATCTCTACGGCCCAACGGTCTATGTCATCGACGGCCCTCTCTATGGATGACTCTCAGGGAGAAAGTTCAGTTCCACCCACTGACACTATTAAGTTGGCTGCTGATTTTTTGCTAGCCTTTTGTGAGAGTGACCCAGATTCATTTGATGGTGTGTATAGTAAGTTATTAGATAGAGATTTTATTAGTCAGTTTCAGTTACAATAAATGCTGTTTCAGATGTTGACTAAGATTTTATTACAGGCCAACACTTACCTTTTTGGGAGGAGAACCTCCTTATCTTTGGAGGACCAAAGATGTTCAAGTGGGGGAGGATGTATCTGGGTCACACGGCTGGTGTTGTTCACGTTGTTTTTATTATTAAAGCTCTGCAAGACAGTGCCTTTCGGCATTATGGGAGATGTAGTCTGGGAGGAGCCAGGACCATAGTCTGCTGAGACTGAAGGACCTTTCTCCCAGGGAGCATCAGGACGTGCGGAGCTTGCTGGGGGTGGTTATATAAAGGGAGGCGGGATTTTGCTTCGCTCTCTTGCCTCGAGGACAGCATACTGGACAGAAGGGGAAGAGCTGCTGCGGATCGCAGAAACTTAGGCTGAGGCCTAGTGATGGACACTGGAGTGAAGTCAGCGGTGTGACTGTGCGGAGGAGTCTTGGTGGCGTGGCCGTGCTGACCGGCAGATGGAGGCACTGATGAGAGCGGGTCCTGGTTGCAGAGGGAAGCAGATCTCCCGGGTTGGGTGAGAGACATCCAGTGTCTACATCTCCCATACAATCAGGGGTGTACCGTGGGGTTGGCCAGAATGGCACCCACCAGGGGCGCAGGCTGAAGGGGGGGCGCAAAAACATTGGCAGTGTAGCAGTGAATTATAGCTCCCCTGCTCAGCCTGCATACCCCTCTCTCCCTGTCACCCCTTCTCTCCCTGTCATCCCCCTCTCTCCCTGTCACCCCCTCTCTCCCTGTCACCCCCCTCTCTCCCTGTCACCCCCTGTCTCCCTGTCACCCCATTCTCTCCCTGTCACCCTCCCTGTCACCCTCCTCTCTCCCTGTCACACCCCTCTCTCTCCCTGTCACCCCCTCTCTCCCTGTCACCCTCCCTGTCACCCCCTCTCTCCCTGTCACCCCCCTCTCTTCCTGTCATCCTCCCTGTCACCCACTCTCTCTCCCTGTCACCCCCTGTCTCCCTGTCACCCTCACTGTCACCCCCCCTCTCCCTGTCTCCCCCTCTCTCCCTGTCACCCTCCCCATCACCCCTCTCTCCCTGTCAACCCCCTCTCCCTGCCACCCCCCTCTCTCCCTGTCACCCCCTTCTCTCCCTGTCACCCTCCCTATCATCCCACTCTCTCCCTGTCACCCCCCTCTCTCCCTGTCAGCCTCCCTGTCTCCCCCTCTCTCTCCCTGTCATCCTCCTTGTCACCCCCCTCTCTCTCCCTGTCACCCCCCTCCATCCCTGTCATCCTCCCTGTCTTCCCTCTCTCTTCCTGTCACCTCCTCTCTCTCCCTGTCTCCCCCCTCTCTCTCCCTGTCTCCCCCTCTATCCCTGTCACCCTCCCTGTCACCCCCTCTCTCTCCCTGTCACCACCTCTCCCTGTCATCTCCCTCTCTCCCTGTCACCCTCCCTGTCACCCCCTCTCTCTCTCTCTGTCACCCCCCTCTCTCCCTGTCACCCCCCTTTCTCACTGTCACCCTCCCTATCACCCCTCTCTCTCTCTCCCTGTCACCCCCTCTCTACCTGTCACCCTTCCTGTCACCTTTCTCTCTCCCTGTCACTCCCTCTCTCCCTGTCACCCTCCCTGTCACCCCCTCTCTCCCGGTCACCCCCCTCTCTTCCCATCACCCTCCTTGTAACCACCCTCTCTCCCTGTCCCCCTCCCTGTCACCCCCTCTCTCCCTATCACCCTCCCTCTCACCCCCCTCTCTCCCTGTCACCCTCCCTGTCACTCCCTCTCTCCCCCCTCTCTCCCTGTCGCCCTTCCCTGTCACCCCTCTTTCTCCCTGTCACCCTCCCTGTCACCCCCTCTCTTCCTGTCACCCTCCCTGTCACCCCCTCTCTTTCACTCTGTCACCCCCTCTCTCCCTGTCACCCTCCCTGTCACCCCCCTCTCTCCCTGTCACCCTCCCTGTGACCCTCCTCTATCCTTGTCACACCCCTCTCTCTCCCTTTCACCCCCTCTCTCCTTGTCACCCTCCCTGTCACCCTCCTCTCCCCCTGTGACCCCCTCTCTCCCTGTCACCCTCCCTGTCACCCCCTCTCTCTCTCCCTGTCACCCTCCCTGTCACCCCCCTTTCTCCCTGTCACCCTCCCTGTCACCCCCTCTCTTCCTGTCACCCTCCCTGTCACCCCCTCTCTCTCCCTGTCACCCCCTCTCTTTCACTCTGTCACCCCCTCTCTCCCTGTCACCCTCCCTGTCACCCCCCTCTCTCCCTGTCACCCTCCCTGTCACCCTCCTCTATCCTTGTCACACCCCTCTCTCTCCCTTTCACCCCCTCTCTCCTTGTCACCCTCCCTGTCACTGCCTCTCTTCCTGTCACCCTCCCTGTCACCCCCTCTCTCTCTCCCTGTCACCCCCTTTCTCCCTGTCACCCCCTCTCTCCCTATCACCTCCTTTCTCCCTGTCATCCCCCTCTCTCCCTGTCAGCCTCCCCATCTCTCCCTGTCACCCCCTTCTCTCTCCATGTCATCACCCTCTCTCCCTGTCACCTCCCTGTCACCCCCCTTTCTTTCCCTGTCACCCCCTCTCTCTCCCTGTCACCCCCTCTCTCTCTGTTACCCCCTCTCTCTCCCTGTCACCCCCCTCTCTACCTGTCACCCTCACTGTCATCCCCTCTCTCCCTGTCACACCCCTCTCTCTCCCTGTCACCCCCTCTCTCCCTGCCACCCCCCTCTCTCCCTGTCACCCTTCCTGTCACCCCCTCTCTCCCTGTCACCCCCCTCTCTTCCTGTCATCCTCCCTGTCACCCCCCTCTCTCCCTGTCTCCCCCCTCTCTCCCTGTCTCCCCCTCTCTCCCTGTCACCCTCCCCATCACCCCTCTCTCCCTGTCACCCCCTGTCTCCCTGTCACCCTCCCTGTCACCCCCCCTCTCTCCTTGTCTCTCCCTCTCTCCCTGTCACCCTCCTCATCACCCCTCTCTCCCTGTCATCCCCCTCTCTCCCTGTCAACCCCCCCTCTCTCCCTGTCACCCTCCCTGTCATCCCACTCTCTCCCTGTCACCCCCCTCTCTCCCTGTCACCCTCCCTGTCTCCCCCTCTCTCTCCCTGTCACCCCCCTCTCTCCCTGTCACCCCCTGTCTCCCTGTCACCCCATTCTCTCCCTGTCACCCTCCCTGTCACCCTCCTCTCTCCCTGTCACACCCCTCTCTCTCCCTGTCACCCCCTCTTTCCCTGTCACCCTCCCTGTCACCCCCTCTCTCCCTGTCACCCCCTCTCTTCCTGTCATCCTCCCTGTCACCCACTCTCTCTCCCTGTCACCCCCTGTCTCCCTGTTACCCTCCCTGTCACCCCCCCTCTCCCTGTCTCCCCCTCTCTCCCTGTCACCCTCCCCATCACCCCTCTCTCCCTGTCAACCCCCTCTCCCTGCCACCCCCCTCTCTCCCTGTCACCCCCCTCTCTCCCTGTCACCCTCCCTATCATCCCACTCTCTCCCTGTCACCCCCCTCTCTCCCTGTCAGCCTCCCTGTCTCCCCCTCTCTCTCCCTGTCATCCTCCTTGTCACCCCCCTCTCTCTCCCTGTCACCCCCCTCCATCCCTGTCATCCTCCCTGTCTTCCCTCTCTCTCCCTGTCACCTCCTCTCTCTCCCTGTCTCCCCCCTCTCTCTCCCTGTCTCCCCCTCTATCCCTGTCACCCTCCCTGTCACCCCCTCTCTCTCCCTGTCACCCCCTCTCCCTGTCACCTCCCTCTCTCCCTGTCACCCTCCCTGTCACCCCCCCTCTCTCTCTCTGTCACCCCCCTCTCTCCCTGTCACCCCCCTCTCTCACTGTCACCCTCCCTATCACCCCTCTCTCTCTCTCCCTGTCACCCCCTCTCTACCTGTCACCCTTCCTGTCACCTTTCTCTCTCCCTGTCACTCCCTCTCTCCCTGTCACCCTCCCTGTCACCCCCTCTCTCCCGGTCACCCCCCTCTCTTCCCATCACCCTCCTTGTAACCACCCTCTCTCCCTGTCCCCCTCCCTGTCACCCCCTCTCTCCCTATCACCCTCCCTCTCACCCCCCTCTCTCCCTGTCACCCTCCCTGTCACTCCCTCTCTCCCCTCTCTCTCCCTGTCACCCCCTCTCTTTCACTCTGTCACCCCCTCTCTCCCTGTCACCCTCCCTGTCACCCCCCTCTCTCCCTGTCACCCTCCCTGTCACCCTCCTCTATCCTTGTCACACCCCTCTCTCTCCCTTTCACCCCCTCTCTCCTTGTCACCCTCCCTGTCACCGCCTCTCTTCCTGTCACCCTCCCTGTCACCCCCTCTCTCTCTCCCTGTCACCCTCCCTGTCACCCCCTTTCTCCCTGTCACCCCCTCTCTCCCTGTCACCTCCTTTCTCCCTGTCATCCCCCTCTCTCCCTGTCAGCCTCCCCATCTCTCCCTGTCACCCCCCTCTCTCTCCATGTCATCACCCTCTCTCCCTGTCACCTCCCTGTCACCCCCCTTTCTCTCCCTGTCACCCCCTCTCTCTCCCTGTCACCCCCCTCTCTCCCTGTCACCCTCACTGTCATCCCCTCTCTCCCTGTCACACCCCTCTCTCTCCCTGTCACCCCCTCTCTCCCTGTCACCCCCTCTCTCCCTGTCACCCTCCCTGTCACCCCCTCTCTCCCTGTCACCCCCCTCTCTTCCTGTCATCCTCCCTGTCACCCCCTCTCTCCCTGTCTCCCCCTCTCTCCCTGTCACCCTCCCCATCACCCCTCTCTCCCTGTCACCCCCTGTCTCCCTGTCACCCTCCCTGTCACCCCCCCTCTCTCCTTGTCTCCCCCTCTCTCCCTGTCACCCTCCTCATCACCCCTCTCTCCCTGTCACCCCCCTCTCTCCCTGTCACCCTCCCTGTCATCCCACTCTCTCCCTGTCACCCCCCTCTCTCCCTGTCACCCTCCCTGTCTCCCCCTCTCTCTCCCTGTCACCCCCTCTCTCTCCCTGTCATCCCCCTCTCTCCCTGTCACCCTCCCTGTCATCCCTCTCTCTCCCTGTCACCTACTCTCTCTCCCTGTCTCCCCCCTCTCTCTCCCTGTCACCCCCTCTCTCCCTGTCACCCTCCCTGTCACCCCCTCTCTCCTTGTCACACCCCTCTCTCCCTGTCACCTCCTTTCTCCCTGTCATCCCCCTCTCTCCCTGTCAGCCTCCCCATCTCTCCCTGTCACCCCCCTCTCTCTCCATGTCATTAACCTCTCTCCCTGTCACCTCCCTGTCACCCCCTTTCTCTCCCTGTCACCCTCCCTGTCACCCCCTCTCTCTCCCTGTCACCCCCTCTCTCTCTGTTACCCCCTCTCTCTCCCTTTCACCCCCCTCTCTCCCTGTCACCCTCACTGTTATCCCCTCTCTCCCTGTCACACCCCTCTCTCTCCCTGTCACCCCCTCTCTCCCTGTCACCCCCCTCTCTCCCTGTCACCCTCCCTGTCACCCCCTCTCTCCCTGTCACCCCCCTCTCTTCCTGTCATCCTCCCTGTCACCCCCTCTCTCCCTGTCTCCCCCCTCTCTCCCTGTCTCCCCCTCTCTCCCTGTCACCCTCCCCATCACCCCTCTCTCCCTGTCACCCCCTGTCTCCCTGTCACCCTCCATGTCACCCCCCCCTCTCCTTGTCTCCCCCTCTCTCCCTGTCACCCTCCCCATCACCCCTCTCTCCCTGTCACCCCCCTCTCCCTGTCACCCCCTCTCTCCCTGTCACCCCCCTCTCGCCCTGTCACCCTCCCTGTCATCCCACTCTCTCCCTGTCACCCCCTCTCTCCCTGTCACCCTCCCTGTCTCCCCCTCTCTCTCCCTGTCACCCCCTCTCTCTCCCTGTCATCCCCCTCTCTCCCTGTCACCCTCCCTGTCATCCCTCTCTCTCCCTGTCACCTACTCTCTCTCCCTGTCTCCCCCCTCTCTCTCCCTGTCACCCCCTCTCTCCCTGTCACCCTCCCGGTCACCCCCTCTCTCCTTGTCACACCCCTCTCTCTCCCTGTCACCTCCCTCCCTCCCTGTCCCCTCCCTCTCTCCCTGTCACGCTCCCTGTCACCCCCTCCCTCTCTCTGTCACCCCCCTCTCTCCCTGTCACCCCCTCTCTCACTTTCACCCTCCCTTTCACCCCCCTCTCTCTCTCCCTGTCACCCTTTCTGTCACCCCTCTCTCTCTCCCTGTCACTCCCCTCCCTGTCACCCCCCTCTCTCCCTATCACCCCCTCTCTCCCTGTCACCCTCCCTTTCACCCCCTCTCTTCCAGTCACCCCCTCTCTTCCCATCATCCTCCCTGTCACCCCCTCTCTCCCTGTCACCCTCCCTGTTACCCCCTCTCTCCCTATCACTCTCCCTCTCACCCCCTCTCTCCCTGTCACCCTCCCTGTCACCCCCTCTCTCCCTGTCTCCCCCCTCTCTCCCTGTCACCCTCCCTTTCACCCCCTCTTTCCCTGTCACCGTCCCTGTCACCCCCCTCTCTCCCTGTCACCCCCCTCTTTCCCTGTCACCTCCCTGTCACCCCCTCTCTCCCTGCCAACCCCTCTCTCCCTGTCACCCCCCTCTCACTCCCCTCTCTCACTCCCTGTCCCCCCTCTCTCTCGCTGTCACCTCCTCTCTCTCGCTGTCAACCCTTCTCTCTCTCTCTCTCTGTCATCCCTTCTCTCTGTTACCCCCTTATCTCTCTCTCTGTCACCCCCTTCCTTCTCTCTCTCTCTCTCTGTCACCCCCTTCTCTCTCCCTGTCATCCCCCTCTCTCCCTGTCACCCTCCCTGTCTTCCCTCTCTCTCCCTGTCACCTCCTCTCTCTCACTGTCTCCCCCTCTCTCTCCCTGTCACCCCCTCTCTCCCTGTCACCCTCCCTGTCACGCTGAGCCTATTAACCACTTCCCGCAACCCGACGTACCTGTATGTCGGCTTGAGGAAGTGGCTGTACCAGGATGATGCCTGCAGCTACAAGCATCAGCCCTGTACCATTTTTTAGAGCCAGCAGTTGGCTTTCAGGAGATAACAACCAATGCTGCTCAACAGCCACTCCTCCATTATCCCAGCGAGCAAAGGGGTCTGGGGTATTTTAGACCCCAGATCCCTCCATATAGAGTACCTGTCACTGCCTATTACTGTCACAAGGGATGTTTACATTCCTTGTGACAGCAATAAAAGTCATCAGATTTTTTTTTTTTTTAAACAGTGTTAAAAATAAAAAAAAAATAAAAATAAATAGGAAAAAAAATGTTTTGTTTAAAGTGCCCCTGTCCCGCGAGCTCGTGCACAAAAGAAAATGCATACATAAGTCGTGCCTGCAAATGAAAACGGTGTTCTCTCCCTGTCACCCCCTCTCTCACTTTCACCCTCCCTTTCACCCCCCTCTCTCTCTCCCTGTCACCCTTTCTGTCACCCCTCTCTCTCTCCCTGTCACTCCCCTCCCTGTCACCCCCCTCTCTCCCTATCACCCCCTCTCTCCCTGTCACCCTCCCTTTCACCCCCTCTCTCCCAGTCACCCCCTCTCTTCCCATCATCCTCCCTGTCACCCCCTCTCTCCCTGTCACCCTCCCTGTTACCCCCTCTCTCCCTATCACTCTCCCTCTCACCCCCTCTCTCCCTGTCACCCTCCCTGTCACCCCCTCTCTCCCTGTCTCCCCCCTCTCTCCCTGTCACCCTCCCTTTCACCCCCCTCTTTCCCTGTCACCGTCCCTGTCACCCCCCTCTCTCCCTGTCACCCCCCTCTTTCCCTGTCACCTCCCTGTCACCCCCTCTCTCCCTGCCAACCCCTCTCTCCCTGTCACCCCCCTCTCACTCCCCTCTCTCACTCCCTGTCCCCCCTCTCTCTCGCTGTCACCTCCTCTCTCTCGCTGTCAACCCTTCTCTCTCTCTCTCTCTGTCATCCCTTCTCTCTGTTACCCCCTTATCTCTCTCTCTGTCACCCCCTACCTTCTCTCTCTCTCTCTGTGTCACCCCCTTCTCTCTCCCTGTCATCCCCCTCTCTCCCTGTCACCCTCCCTGTCTTCCCTCTCTCTCCCTGTCACCTCCTCTCTCTCACTGTCTCCCCCTCTCTCTCCCTGTCACCCCCTCTCTCCCTGTCACCCTCCCTGTCACGCCCTCTCTCTCCTTGTCACACCCTCTCTCTCCCTGTCACCTCCCTCTCTCCCTGTCACCTCCCTCTCTCTCTCTGTCACCCCCTCTCTCCCTGTCACCCCCTCTCTCCCTGTCACCCCCTCTCTCACTTTCACCCTCCCTATCACCCCCCTCTCTCTCTCCCTGTCACCCCCTCTCTCCCTGTCACCCTTCCTGCCACCCCTCTCTCTCTCCCTGTCACTCCCCTCCCTGTCACCCCCTCTCTCCCTATCACCCCCTCTCTCCCTGTCACCCTCCCTGTAACCCCCTCCCTCCCGGTCACCCCCCTCTCTTCCCATCACCCTCCCTGTCACCCCCTCTCTTCCTGTCACCCTCCCTGTTACCCCCTCTCTCCCTATCACCCTCCCTCTCACCCCCCTCTCTCCCTGTCACCCTCCCTGTCACCCCCTCTCTCCCTGTCTCCCCCCTCTCTCCCTGTCGCCCTCCCTGTCACCCCCCTCTCTCCCTGTCACCCTCTCTTTCACCCCCCTCTTTCCCTGTCACCCTCCCTGTCACCCCCCTCTTTCCCTGTCACCTCCCTGTCACCCCCCTCTCTCTCTCTCTCTCTCTCTCTGTCACCCCCCTCTCTCTCTCCCTGCCAACCCCTCTCTCCCTGTCCCCCCCCCTCTCACTCCCCTCTCTCACTCCCTGTCTCCCCTCTCTCTCGCTGTCACCTCCTCTCTCTCCCTGTCAACCTTTCTCTCTCTCTCTCTCTCTGTCATCCCTTCTCTCTGTTACCCCCTTCTCTCTCTATGTCACCCCCTTCCTTCTCTCTCTCTCTGTCACCCCCTTCTCTCTCTCTCTCTGTCATCCTCTCTCTCTGATAAACCCCCTGTCTCTGTCAAACCCTCTCTCTCGGGGGGGGGGGGGGGGGGATACAGCTCTTCGCCAAGGACGCTGGAGACCCTAGGTATGCCTCTGCTTACAATACAGACCTAGGCTGATTCTGGAAAGGGCATATAGATTGTGTACTTTAATCAGGCCTCATTGACACTAAGTCAAACCACCGGACACTGCCGATTCAAATATAGTGCGAGGTGGGTGCGTCAGGCCTCATGCCCTCAATCCAGTTCTAGGCTGCTAATCTGTGGTGACGTGCAGGATAAACTGTATTTGCCTCTCTGTGGATTACAACTATTATTACATTGGGGAACATAGTTCAATTTCCTTTCCCCTTGTTGGATTACAAATAATTTCTTGGATTGTGGGATTCCATGCCGGTGAAGATAAGTGAGGCCTCACTCTCCAGGAGACGTTTGGGGGCCCCCATCAATATACAGAGTGCACTCTCTAAGTTGATAGTATAGCCTTACACAGTCTACTTTTGCATTAAAGTCATTTAGTATAATAACTTTATCTGCGGTCACTCTCAAACCACATTTATTAGTTGAGGTATTGCTCACTGTTGGGACACTATCCTGTTACCATACATACACATTTGTTTGTGTATGTATGTGTGGCCTGTGTTCTGGATCCTGAGTGCTGAGTAAAAAGGCATTAATCCTTGGCTGGGAACTCAGGATTCGTTCTCCTTTGTAATGATTGTGTTAGTTCTGATTTTTGTTTGATTACTCTGCTTTTGCTTCAAAACTAAAAGAGCAGTAAATTGTTTATTCACTGCAACCCTTGTGGTCTCAATTATTTACTATGACAGAACTGATAGTGTCAGATGGTTTGGAGCAGGCTCAGGGTGTAATAGGTGACGAGGACACCCATGCAACAAGCCATCCCCAAGGGGGCAGGGCTACACAAACATTTATTATATTGAAGCTTACCAATTCTTAGATATGGTGGCTGCATTAGCGTTTTCTTTTTTAAGGCTTTCTTCCATTTATTTTTACCTGGTGATCTGGCTAGTAAGGTATTTTTTTTTTTTATCAAAAGAACAAGCTGTTCTGCAGATGTAGCAGTTACAGGGTTGAGACACACCATTTACTACTAAGCGGGGTGCTTACAATAAACAGCTTTTATTAATTTATGTAAAACCTTTATCCCAAAAGGGAAAAAAACTGTTTGCTGTAACTGGTTATAAAGTATAATTGGAGTTCAACTCCAATTTGTTTAGTGTATCTAAATCTGATAGAACATCTAACACTCCCCTCCAACTATACTGCTGTCTAAAAGAGCCCCTGAGCTCCTTCTTCCAGAGTGAATGCACTTTAATACAGGAGGTGTGTTACTGGCCAGATCACCAGGTGATAACAGGGGGGGGGGAAAGTCTAAAAATGAAAATTATGCTGCCACCACATCTATTTATTGGTAAACTGCAATAGATTGCATTTTTGGTTTTGGGTTAATTACCACTTTTAGGGTATGTCCACTGAGCCTATTAACCACTTCCCGCAACCCGACGTACCTGTATGTCGGCTTGAGGAAGTGGCTGTACCAGGATGATGCCTGCAGCTACAAGCATCAGCCCTGTACCATTTTTTAGAGCCAGCAGTTGGCTTTCAGGAGATAACAACCAATGCTGCTCAACAGCCACTCCTCCATTATCCCAGCGAGCAAAGGGGTCTGGGGTATTTTAGACCCCAGATCCCTCCATAAAGAGTACCTGTCACTGCCTATTACTGTCACAAGGGATGTTTACATTCCTTGTGACAGCAATAAAAGTCATCAGATTTTTTTTTTTTTTAAACAGTGTTAAAAATAAAAAAAAATAAAAATAAATAGGAAAAAAAAATGTTTTGTTTAAAGTGCCCCTGTCCCGCGAGCTCGTGCACAAAAGAAAATGCATACATAAGTCGTGCCTGCAAATGAAAACGGTGTTCAAATCACACATGTGAGGTATCGCCGTGATTGTCAGAGCGGGAGCAATAATTCTAGAAAAAACCTCCTCTGTAACTCTAAACTGGTAATGGTTAAAAATGTTTAAAGAATCGCCTATGGAGATTTTTAAGTACCGTAGTTTGTCGCCATTCCACGAGTGTGCGCAATTTTAAAACATAACATGTTAGGTATCTATTTACTCGGCGTAACATCATCTTTCACATTATACAAAAAAATTGGGCTAACTTTACTGTTTAGGTTTTTTTTTTTAAATTTAGTGAAATGTATTTTTTCCCAGAAAATTGTGTTTGAAAGACTGCTGCGTAAGTACCGCGTGACAAAAAAGATTGCAATGACCGCCATTTTATTCTCCAGAGTCTCTGATAAAATATATATATATATATATATCTAATGTTCTAAGTAATTTTCTAGCAAAAAATACAGATTTTAACTTGTAAACAACATGTGTCAGAAATAGGCCTGGTCCCTAAGTCATTAAAATACTCTACCACACACCCCTTGGACCTATTGATTGGGTGGAGTTAACTCTGTGACACCCCCTTCCGGGGGCAAGAAAAAGCTGCTCCATTTTGCAGCCTGAGCTCTCATTTAACAACTAAAACTACTAAGGATAATGAAAGTTACTTTTTTTGTGAGGGCCAGTGACTCTTGCAAATGTCAAATTGTACTGGCTCTGCATGTGACTCAAACTCTGCACTGGACCCTGTGAAGAGAAGACCAAGCAAATGCCACTTAAAGTGGAAACAAACTTTTTGCATTTACAAACAAAATGAAAAGTCTAAAGTTGTAGCTAGTGATCATAATTTTACCCCCATGAGCCCTATCTTGATATTGTAACATTTCTATGTGTTGCGGTCCTTTGAAGTTTACTCAAAGAGAGGCTTTTTCATTGTTTCAGGAAGCAGCGGGAAAGGATCTTACATTACCAGCCCTGCTTGTAAAGACTGCCCACCACTCTGCATAGCAGTGCTATACTGCCTCTCTTCCTCTTCCAATGTCAGAACATACAGGGCATTGCTATGTGCTTCTTTCCCTACTCCCAGGTCAAAACATTGCTGTGTGCCTTATTCTCTCCTCCCATTTCAGAACATGCTGTATGTCTTATTCTTTCCTCCCATTTCAGAACATAAAAAACGACTGACACCCTCCACTGCCCGGCTGACACCAATCTCTGCCCTACTGACACGTCCACTGCTCTATAGACACAGTATACAAAATATATATATATACTGTATATATATATATAAACACACACACCCATGTGTGCTTGAGCTTTTGAGCTTTGGTGTGCACACCATATTGCAATAGGCTGCTCTCACCATGGTGCTAACACTCTGCCCTGAGCCTTCAATCGAACAGCATACCTGTAGATAGCATGAGGAGAGAGGGAACAACAGCGGTGGGTAGAGGGGGGGTGTTGAGGGGGTAATGGTGCTGCTTGCTGCTATTTGGAAGCTTCACAGGTACAGGGATTGATTTTAAAGGTCAGAATTGCAACAACAGATGCCGTGAATGGTATATGTGTACATCAAAACACCTGGTAGTGGTTACTGTGTGTGTGTGTGTGTGTGTGTGTGTGTGTGTGTGTGTGTGTGTGTGTGTGTGTGTGTGTTAAAGTGATAATCACTCTCAGTGTTCTGGAACTTAGACTGTCATCCCATGAGCTGGAAAATATGTGTGCAGGGTAAAGCTGGGAATGTAATCGTCACAATTGGCACTGTTTCCTGCAGCATAAGCCTGTGAGCCCAGGAGAGTTGCTAATGTACACCAAGGGGGCAGGTTTTTGATACCCTGGTCTCACAGGAATTTGGTTAAATAACATTGGGCATCATTTACCCTGGAAAAGGACCACTGTTGGATCACTAAGTGGTGAATTTATGGGGGCAGTGCTGGAGATAGTAAGAGTATTGCAACAGAAGCTACTTTTTAGTTTTACCTCTCCAAGCTTATAATTGAAAAAAAATAATCTTAAACTGAAGTTGTATTTTATGGACTACCCTGAGCCAACAAATAGCAAAATATTATACGTTGATATGTTACATTGCCACCTAGTGTTCAATGCAGCATGTTACACATTGAAATGTATTAGAAGCCCTAGGGGCAGGGGCGGACTGACCATTCGAGGGTTAGGGCACTGCCCGAGGGCCCAGGGTCAGTAGGGGGCCCCATGAGAGGCTACACACTACAGAAAGAAGCCAGGAACTTCCATGCAGATAATGCTGTGGTAGATATTTAAATGCCCACTCTATGTGGCTGAGCTGCAATTTGTAGGTGGGGCTTTGTGTGGCTTGAGTGTGAACACAGGGGGCCCCATGATCTCTGATTGCCCGGGGGCCCCATGAGTTGTCAGTCCACCCCTGCCTAGGGGTGTTAAACATCAAAGATACCTGAGTTCAAAAATGATCTCAAGTGCATCTGGTGCTTGTATAAATATAGCCCCTATACATATTTACTGACACAGAAGAAGCCAATAGACAGCATCTATTTTACTTTGTTAGCAGATTTTACTGTAACACCCAATTCCAGTAGAAAAATGAGCTTCTAAAATTACTAAGCATTGTTATAAACTGGGTGACCTATATTACTGCATAATTATAGAACAGGGCAGCTCTCAATTTGAAATCAAGTGTTAATACTAATAGGCTTGCTTTGATCTATTAGAAACAAACAGCAAATTTCAAGTGCTATTTAATGAAATGTATGTTTTTTTTGTCACGGAGGTAAAAATATGCTAGACATTTATAATGCAAAAAATACCGAAAAGCACCATTCCTTCACGGCCCTTGTATTTTTTTCTGCTGTCAGCAGTGTCCATTATTTTTTAAAGTAAAGTAAAACACTTTGTGCTATTTGTGCTCAGGTAAAGAGATGTGCAAATTTCAGCCTGTTCTAGGATGTAAATGTTTCTAGTGGTCTTTCAGGTCTTTCAAAAATGGTTTCCCTGGACTAAACCTTCAATTACATTTCTAAATTACTGCATTTGTAAATTTTAAAAGCCATTATAATAATATAATATATATATATATATATATATATATATATATATATATATATATATATATATATATATATATATATATATATATATATTATAAAAGCCATTATAATAATATTATAATATATTATTATTGTTATATTATAAAATCCATTATAATAATATTATAATAGTATATTATAATATAATATTACTATGCACTGTTACTGTATAAATGACACTTGCAGGGAAAGGGTTAATACTGGGGGTGATCAAGGGATTAGGTGTGAGCCTAAATTGTGCTTACTAACTGTGGGGGGGGGGAGGCTATGTAAAGGCACACAGAGATTGGTGTTTCAACTTAGCTGAGATCTCATTGTGCCTGTCTGACAGGAGAGCCGCCTGCCTTGTTTACATAGGCAGGCTGGTCTCCTGTCAGTTTCCCTGAAGATTGCAGGAGGCTGGTGGCGATCGCGCTCGCTCCTCCGGTGGTCTTGCTCCTGCTGTGTATAATCACAGCTGGAGTACAGGTCTGGCGGCGCGCAAACCCCGTAGAGACCGTGTGCACATTATTTACGTAGATCTATGTGATTATGCGCAGCCGAGCCGCCCTGCCGCAGTAAATCTGCTTGGGGAGGTCGGCAAGTGGTTAAGCTGTAACTATCGCCAATAGTATAATGATGTGGCTTATGTAGATTGTAAAAGAAAGAAGAAATTAAGACTTGAGAATAGATTCAGGCAAGCAGAGATAGGAGGTTGGAGGAGAGAGAAGAAAACAGGGGGAAAGGGGAAGAATGAAGGGAGGTAAAGGGGAAGGTCAGGTACCTACACTAGCTCCAAATGACCTGAACAGCCAAATAAAAGAGACTACTACTCCTGAAAATGAAGCCGCTATACTATTACTATATGTGGCTCTTTGGAGACATTGGGAGCTGCGTTTGAGGCCCCCTTTAAATTGAAAATTGAAAACCACGGGTCTATAGGTTACTGCCAGGGGCATATTTATAAAGCAGTGAATATAACATATGAATCAAACATATCAATATTATCGAAAATTCACTTCACATGAATGACATATGAATCAAACATTCACTGCTGGTGAATCAATCACTGTAATTTTAAAAACATGCACCCGGAATATTTACCTGCAATATCTGTTTGGTGAATGTAACATAAACTCCTTTATAAATATGTCCCCTAATGTTTACTACAAATTAATTACAAATTTTTAAGACTTTATTGGAGTAGGGAAGTGTTAAAACCTTGGCTGGATTCTTTCTATACCCTATACCACTTATATCAAGGTGTTCTGGTGGATCCGGTGTCTCACAGAACTATAAGGGTGCAGGCTGTCTAATGCTTAATCCAGAAAGAAGGGAAGTATGAGGGGATGAGAGATTCTGCACACCTCTAGCTCAACAAATGGAAAGGAAACAACCTCAGCCTTGAGCTCTTCCTGAGCTCCCTCTCTCCTCTCCATAGACGGGGCCCAAGAGGAGCTCAAGTCTGAGGCTGTTCTCATTTCTTTTCACCTGTTGAGCTAGTGGTGTGCGGCATCTCTCAACCCCTCATTCGTGGTTGGGTTCTTATTACTGCTTTATCCCCATTGGTAGGATTCACCATCTATATTCTTCCTTATCTGCCCAGGTGATCATTGCCTGAGGTACAGAAAGTAATGGCAAATCCAACATTTTAGAGTTGTCAGAAGAGCATAGGGGAGAATAAATCTTCAAATAGGGCCAGCTGTATTGAAGACAATTGTCTAACAGGGGATTTTACCTCATTTTGGATAGATGCTTGCAGAAATTGAAGAGAAATCTTACTGACCACACTGATAGGGGTCTTACCTATTACCTACTCTATTACCTACCCAACCCAAAAATGTTTAAGTTTTAAATACAAATAAATAAAAACGAAACAACATTTAATCATGCACACAAGACTACATAAGGCCTCAACATTTCTGCATCTAAAGTTTTTTTTTTAAGCTCATTTAGCATTAATAACCCCTGATTTTGTCCACAATTAATATTTATCACCCAACATTTCCTTATTTATATCATAGGCATGTAGGTTTTTCCGGAATGTCTTTATTGTTCCCAAATGTATTCAATTTGTTTCATAGCTTCAGGCTTTTAACTTTAACTTAATAATTGTAACCAAGTTCCACTTAACCACTTAAGCACCGGAGGATTTGGCTGCTCAAAGACCAGGGTCTATTTTGTGATTCGGCACTGTGTGAGTTTAACGGACAATTGCGTGGTCGGGCGACACTGTATCCAAATGAAATTAATGTCCTTTTTTTCCCCACAAACAGAGCTTTCTTTTGGTGGTATTTGATCACCTATGCAATTTTTACTTTTTGCGCTATAAACAAAAAAGAGCGACAATTTTGAAAAAAATAACAATATTTTTCAAATTTTTTTGTATGAAATTCTAAAAAAAAATGTAAAAATCAAAATTTTTTACCATTTTAGGCCAATTTGTTTTCTGCTACATATTTTTGGTAAAAAGATCGCAATAAGCGGATTTTGATTGGTTTGGGCAAAAGTTATTGTGTTTACTAACTACAGGAAAGATTTATGTCATTTTTATTGTTTTTTTTTTTTTTTTAACTAGTAATGGCGGCGATCTGCAATTCTTTGGGCGGGACTGCGACATTGCGACGGATAGATCGGACCCCTGACTGACATTTTTTACACTTTTGGGGGTACCAGTGACATTACTACAGTAATCAGTGCTATAAATATGCACTGTTACTGTAAAAATGACACTGGCAGGGAAGGGGTTAACTTTATTAGTGATCAAGGGGTTAAGTGTGTCCCTAGGGGCGTTATTCTAACTGTAAAGGGGCGTGGCTTGTGATGTAACCACAGAGACATACGATCCTACATAGCAGGATCGTGTAGTCTCTGCAGTTACACCAGGGGGAATGACAGACGGCCGTGTTAACATCAGCCTTTCTCCCTCTCCAGCAGGAGATCGCGAGTGGCCGGTGGACATCGGAGCCGCTGGTCACTCACGCGGTGATATCAGGGAACGAGTGGGGGTGGGAGCCCGCCTCCGGCGGTGCGCGCTGGCCCCCTAGAGGCTTGTGGGCGAGCGACGTACCGGTATGTCGCTTTGCCCAGGAGCACCAGACCGCCACAGTTTATAGTCGTGCGGCGGTCGGCAAGTGGATAAACAGTGGAACTTTAGTGATACTTTAATCCAATTCAAACCTCATATCACTATTCCCCTTTACTCAGAGGGCATGTTTGAGAAAATGACCAACACTTTGTCTGCTATTGGGCATTTTGCTCTGTATTGTTCTGACCACTATATACAGGTTAAAGACCTGCGAAGAACTGGCCCAGGCAAGAACAACGCTTGATTCCTGAATAGGTAAGTGTCTTTTTATTAAAATTCAGAAGCAGTATCGCAGCTCTGAATAGAAAATATTTGGCTTACAGTTTTGTTTTCTTTTTGTCAAAGCTTTATTGAACTAGCTGAAGTTAGAAGCTGATTGGCTACTATGCACATAGGATAAAAAAGCAAAATGCACGCTCATCCATGTCTTTATGGACCTTGCTTTGTGCACTGGTCCAAACCATTTGGTGGACAGGGGATTAAAGTGTGGGGTTTCTTTTCAGGGGCTGGGCTTGGACCCTTAGTTCTAGTGAAAGGAATTCTTAAGGCATCACCATACCAAGACATTTTGAACAATTTCATGCTCCCAACTTTGTGGGAACAGTTTGGGGATGGCCCCTTCCTCTTCCAACATGACTGAACACCAGTGGACAAAGCAAGGTCCATAAAGACATGGATGAGTGAGTTTTAGTGGAGGAATTTGACTGGTCTGCACAGAATCCTCACCTCAACCCGACAGAACACTTTTGGGATGAATAAGAGCGGAAACTGTGAGCCAGACCTTCTCATCCCCATCGGTGCCTGACCTCACAAATGAGCTTCGGGAAGAATGATCAAATATTCCCACAGACACACTCCTAAACCTTGTGGACAGCCTTCCCAAAAGAGTTGAAGCTCTTATAGCTGCAAAAGGTGGGCCAACTCAATTTTGAACTCTACGGACTAAGACTGGGATGCCATTAAAGTTCATGTGCGTATAAAGGAAGGTGTCCCAATACTTTTGAGATTATAGTGTATGTAGTATTACTTCGATCCTCAGGAAAAGTAGAGTTTATGTTGCGTTAGTCTTTGGTGGTAATGGCAAAAAATTACAGCTCAGTTTCAAAAAATAACTTTATTTTACAATTTTTCTTTGATAATATAAACAAATCAGGAGATATCCATGACCATTTACCACCAAATGAAAGCCCTATTTGTCCTGGAAAAAAGAAGGTACAATCCACCTGGATAGACTAAGAAGTCGCGATTATATGTGCAGTTTTACTAGCACATGCCAAAGTTGCAAAACTGAGTTCAGACATTAAGATGAGGATATCTACGGACTATTCTTGTTATTAAACAAAATAAGAGGAGATAAATGCTAGCTGGGATGCTTTAAACTTTATAGCACTTGTAGAAAAAAAAGACAGTGGGGTCCATGTAGTCTTGTATGAGTGTGATTATATTTAAAATATTATTAATAAAATGGGAAATTTAAAGTAATATATAGAGCACCATCATCCACCATCATTTCTGGAAGCCAGTTATATACAAGCTAAGAAGAAATAAAAGTAGATGTCAGAGGTATACAGTAACAAAAAGCCACTAAGCACCAATAGAGAAAACAGGCACAACAAAAACCACTAAACTCTGTGAGGAATATAACCACAAAAACCATTAGAGGTCAAGTGCATGGCATGCCAGCCACAAGCCAGTGAGAATGCTAGGCTCTCTTCCCAGATATTTGAGCTTGAAATGCAATTATCTAAAATATGTTTCAAAGTCAGGATCCGCAGGACAGAAGAAATAATCTCAGCGTGACTTCCTGATACAACACTTGGGCAAGGAACAGGCTGTTATAGGGTAGTCACTGCAACAACAATGATTATCACAGATTACAGAGGTTTTCCAATTTGTTTAACACATCCGATTCTGAATTATGCTTTCTTAGCAACATTACTGTTTTGTGTTTTATTATCAGTGGTAAACCATTATTATGGTAATTTATGAATTGTATATATAGTATTTTTTCAAAACCCTACTTTCTATGGAAAGAATATATGATAAAAACATGTAGCTGTTATTATGAATATATCCATTCAATCTATATCCTGTTCACATCCTCTTCATTCAATGTTTTGCCGGAAAGACATATCTTTAAAAATGAGGAATGACCAGATTACAAAAAGTACTGAATGACTTATAGAAAGGATACACCTCTTCTTTCTCTCCTAGAAGAGACAAACCCATCTAATTTAGTCAGCTACATATACAGTAGGATACCACAAAATATGCAAACAAATCTGAATCTTTCCTATGCATATGTTGTACACTGAGTGTTATGGGTGCACCTACTGATAACGATTTTACACTAATTGTCATATTTATATATCAGTTCACAAAACATTTACTGCAGGTGATCAATCACTTGAATTTAAAAACACTTGCACCAGGAGGATACACCTGTAGTGACTAGTTTAGAATGCTTGATATTTGTACAATAATAAAACATTTATAAAGCTGTAAAATTTAATTAAAAAAAAAAATTCAACATAAATTATATTTTAAAAAAAAAACACTTTGCCCATATGCATTTTTACCCTTAACTTCCATTGATCCAAATGAAAACTCTATTGGATGTGGTTTAATAGTATTGTTTTTTTTTGTTTGTTTTAAGTGTAACTCTGCTAGTGAGTTTCACCCAATCCATTTGAGTGCAAACTCAGCAGGAAGTCTGCGCACCCTGAACATATTGTGAAACCTATTTGAAGTCTATGTAAGGTTGTGGGTGAATATACTAAGAGTATATCCCTCGCGCCAAATGGATTAAAATATGTTATAACTAAAGATTATTTTTATAAGTATAAATGTATAAATGTGGAAATAAGCAGCTGCTATAGTATGGAGTGTGAAGTGAAAGTGTATAGCCTCAAGATAGGGGCTACCTATAGTGCTTGCTAATTGTTATGGTGTAAACATATACTGCCAAAGTGCAAACGATAAATCAATACAAATTATAGTAAATTGATAAATAAATAAATATCTTTATAAATGAAATTCAGTACAGTATGAATACAATTAATAGAGTGAGGGACGTACTATGTGCTTATTGTCCCAATAGGTGCTCAAAAAAGTTCATATATAGAATTCATAAGAAATCATATAGTGACTTTTGTGTAAACAGGGTTGCTTTGGTGCAAGTGCTCTGTGCCCGACTTCCAAATGGTCTTAGGATTTCCACCATGAAGAGTAACAGAAATGCTCACTCACCAGAGGGAATGGGCCTTATATGTCTTATGGCACTAGGACCGGACAGCGCTTGTTTGGCCACCTGGACCAGGAAAATGTCCCACTCTATATTCACTTTCACCGAAGTATATATAAGCCAAATTTTGTAACTTTTTTCTAGCCCTTTTCAAGGAAATTTGCAAGTTTTTGTTCAAAAAAATGCTGGGGTAGGTGGGCACTGCCATGGGAGACATGTATCATTGCAAAAAAGTGCTATTTAGTAGGGAGATCATCTTTTAATGGAGCAACACTGGAAAATACACAAATCCTTCAAGAAACATGCTTGGGGATGCCTTAGAGCTGAAAGTGAAGCTATAGAGTAGTAAATGTTTACACTTTAAAAATGACATTAAAAAACTACTGTCTCTAAATAATAGAACCAAGGTTGGCTTTTGTCTGTAAGCAAACTCCCTGGGGATCTGTCATTTAGCACTAGTAGGTCTACTGCTGTTAAATGCCAGATCCCTGTCAGGCTTTTGTTTGAAAACAAACTAGCTGGGGATCCTGGGTAAGGTCATTGACTAAATATATTCCCCAAGGATCCCCAGCTGGTTTGTATACAAACAAAAACTGACCAGGGATCTGTCATTTTGTGATGGTACCGCTACAAGGCAAGATTGTCAAGTGGTGGTTGAATACTGTTGCATGAAGGGTTGTTGCGGCAGTGGGTTATCGTGATTGTCACTGGATCTACATTGTAGGATGATGTAATTGGAGCTGGATTTAGATTGTAGTTCATTATTTAAAAGGTTTTTTTCACAGTGTGGGTGTTTTTATTCACGTCTTACTTTTTTAGAGAATAGGTAAAATGTGGAATACTGGGTGGCATCATTGAACAAACCAGTGATGGAATCTGTTGTTTAGAAATGGCAGCACAGAAGTAGTACCATGGTAGTGTTACCATCATTAAATGACAGAACCCCAGCTGGCCTGTCAACAGAAGTTGACTGGGGATCTGCCATTTTGCAGTAGTAGAGCTACCACTGCAAAATGACAGATTTCTAGATGCTGTATGTTTGTAAAAAGGGAACCTGGGTGTATATATATATACTGGCCAGGGGTCATGGGTGAAATCATTGATCAATTATTGTCATGAACATGTTTGGGGTGGGCATGTTAACTGACCTAATTATGCCAGTTTTTCAATGGGTCACTGAATCATAAACAGGCTAAACCAGAAGCTCATACCTAGTCCTGAAGACCACTTCACTAGAATTATAAGTGAAGGAAAATTCAAAATTTTGAGACAACACAAAAACAGGAATAGACAACAAAGTTTGCAATGGATACACTTGTTCTAGCAAGAACTGACTAAGGGGAAATTTCCCTCACTTTGGAGAGATTTCTTTCACTTCCTGATGTGTCTACAGGACAGATATGGCGCTTTTCCACTGCATGGAACCGTACCGGTTCGGCACGCTTTTGTGCTTTTCCACTGCGGTACCGCATGGTATAGGGTCGGAACGGTTCGGTACGGTACGGTATAGGTTTGCTTTTCCACTGCATGGAACCGAACGGTACGGTACGGTACGGCTCTGAAAAAACAGTACCTACTCAATTGTGGTTCCAACAGGTACCAAACTGGTACCATATCCCACAATCCTTTGCATGCAGTCACTACTAGCCACTGATTGGTCAGAGAATCACACCCACCCCGTTGTTATCCCACCCACTTAACTTTAGTACTACTTTAGTGGAAAAGCAAACCTGTACCGTACCGTACCGAACCATTCCGACACTATACCATGCAGTACCGCAGTGGAAAAGCAAACCGGGCCAAGCAGGGCAGAGTAGAGCCGAGCCGGTACTAGCCGGTACTTGCAGTGGAAAAGTGCCAAAAGTGAAGTGAAATCTATCCATTAGGACATAGATGGAAATAAATAATCTGACAGGACTTTTACCACTGTATACTATTCAAAATGACAAAAAGTTTTAGCTTTAGATATACTTAACACCTTACAGTCTGGCCTAAAGCAGAATAATGACTGGACGGGAGCACTGTTGTTCTCTGGAAAAGTCATATGATGTCCTGCTAGAACTGGCCTCTCGCGGGGGGATGTGTCACTGGCTGTGACTGATCACTGTACCTGCCTGCTGCCAGTATCATGTGATCACTGTGACCAATCACAGCAGATCACATGACAGTTGTATAACTTCATGTGAAACTTCTTTTCATGCATTCCATTGTATACAAATGTGTTGCTAGCTGTGATTGGTCACAGTGATCACATGATACAGACAGGATCAATCACAGCCCATCTGTACCATGTGATTAACTTTGGCCAATCACAGCTAATCACAACAAAAGACACTGAATGAAAAAAAAAAGACACTGAATGAATCAGTTTTATTCAGTAAAAAATTGTTACTTATACCAAAGAAATTCACTAGTATAAGCAATCATGATGTGTAAAAAAAATAATCCTGATCACTTCCCCAGTGTAGTACAGTGTTACTATGGTAACACTTTACTGCTCTGGTCACAATGTGTTAGAAAAAAAAACTATTAAAAAAAAAAAAAAGAAAAAAGGTAATAAAAAGGAAAAAAATGTAAAAAAAATATATATATTATTATTATTTTTTTTACATAATGTCACCAGTCATTGTCCCTGATCCCCGCCACACCCGTTATATGACAACACTGTACTGATGACAGTATGTAAAAAAAAAACAATTGTGAATTTTTTACTTCAATTTCTTAATTTTCCAAAAAATCCTGACAAAGAATTACAACTTCAAAAAACTCGCCATGCCTCTTAATAAATATCTCGGACTCTTTACTTAAAAATACTAAATAAAAAATAGGGGTCATTTGGGGGTATTTGTACTGTCCTGGCATTTTCAGGCCTCAAGAAATGAGATAGGGTGCATCAGGATTCATCAATTTTGAGATATATACTATATACCACAGTTTGTGGACTCTATAACTTTCCTACAGACCAAATAATAAACAGTGATTTTGGTTGTTTTCAGCAAAGAAACATAACAGAAAACATTTTGATCTAAATTTATAAAGAAAGTTTATTTATTTGCAAAATAAATTCTTTTTTTTCTTTATTTAGCGAAAAATTAAAAACCCAGTGGTAATTAAACACCACCAAAAGAAAGCTCTATTTGTGTGAAATTTTTTTAAAACATTTCTTATGGGTACGGTGTTGCAGGACCACGCAATTGTCATTCAAAGTGTGACAGTGCTGAAAGCTGAAAATAGGTCTGGGCAGAAAGAGGATAAAAATGCCCGTTATTGAAGTAGTTAAACTTTTTAAATAGATGCTTTATATTCATTTTTTTATCTTTTTACATAAAATTTTTGTTTTACAAATACATGTTAAGACAGTACAACCATCACACCCAATTCCAGGTACACCAGAGGAGGGCACAGTAAAAACAATTCACCCTTGGGGTTTCTTTATTTCTGATTGAATTTAGTAGTTTATAAAATATAACTTTTAATATGCAGCAAATGCATTTTTCTGAAAAACAAGAAGATAGTCTTGAAAACATTTTGAAAGAAGCCCAAAGAAAGCCCCACCTGCTCACTTAAAATGAAAATACAAAACATTCATAAGTAACAGTTAAATAAATCTACTTGTAAAATTGCATTTTTTTAGTCCTCACCCTAATAAATTAGGAAAATATATATCATTATCATAATGTCATATATATCAGTAACATAATCACCATACATTACAGTCATTAACCTTGTTCATATTGCAGACATGGTAAAACTAACATTGGAATGCTAGCCAGCATCCAAGGTCATATATTGTCTATAAATAATTTTTTGCCATTATAATGTACTCTTCATCTACCCATATCTGCAGAATGAAGGTTGACAGTATTACCAGGCCTCTAGCTATTTGGACAATCATGTTTTATGAATGTGAAGTAGCATCAAAGTAGGTTAAACATGACAGACCTTTTTTTATTGGTCTTCAATATTTTATTCACAAATGTCAATGTTAAAATGCCTTTATTTCTAAAAAAAAAACATATTGTATACGCAATACCAAGTCAACATCGGAATTTGGAATAGTGCAGAGTTCCTTGATTATTGTGCATAATAAATTGTTGCGCTATGTAACTGGAACCTAACTAATAGATACGACAATTTCTGGACATGTGAAGCTTAACTAGGAACATATATTTTATCTGTCTGTCCATCTTCTCATATTTTCTTATTGTTAGTGGAACACTTCTGCCTTGTTAGGGTCACAATTCTACAGCTCTCATTCTATTGTTCTTTCTACTCTTTTTAATTACGGTATATGATTACCTATAGTGAGTGACCTTGGAATAATATTTTAGCAACTGATTTATTATCTTTGCTTGTGATTTTTATACAAACACATTGATTAACCATTTATTGGAAACAGATCTGCCAGGATCATGTGGAATATACAGTACATGATTTTTTTGGAGCTTATATTTATTTGTTATGACCTTTCTCATTATGAAATGCTATGATATATTATTGCTGCGTGTTCTTTTATTTTGAATATATAAATCCATTTGTTTTTGCATTATTTGTGGTTAAGGTTCAGGTGTATGCTGGGAGGACTTTCCAGACTGTAATGTGGGTCTTAGTTCAATTTTAGAGGGCATTTTTATTTATGTATCCTTTTGTTGAGATTCTATTTGATTTAATAAAGCCCAGCTCCAAGCACCAAAATCTCTGTGGACTTCTGCTTTAAAGATTGATTTTGTATCAAAAGGAGAATAAGAAATATTAGGAATATTCATGAAGAAAATCACTTTACATGCACCACATATTTTTCAGGAGGCTATGAGTAAAGCTAGAGTCAAGGATGAGATACGAGGCTAGGCTTTGCAGTTTTGTTAAGTAACAACCAGCGCACAAGAGTATATAAGAAAGGAAATTCCCAGCAGACGGAAACAAACTGCCCCCCCCCCCCCCCCCCCCCCAGGCAGACTGAAACAATCCAAAACATTCAGTGCTTAAGAAAACCAGTCTGTATAATCTGTATAAGATAAAATGTTCACTAAATGCTGAAATGATAGTCCATATGCAATACAGAATACTTAATGAATCCCAAAGGGAAATTTGGAAATTAAGGTGACACAGACACATCTAACAAAGACAAAACAAGATCACAACAATGAACAGAACAAGATACAAGACACAAAAAA
Source organism: Pelophylax lessonae (assembly GCF_965119305.1). NCBI lineage: Eukaryota > Metazoa > Chordata > Amphibia > Anura > Ranidae > Pelophylax > Pelophylax lessonae. The sequence goes on along the minus strand of NC_138770.1, from coordinate 568,347,188 downwards.
AATTACCAATAACAGCTATTAGCACCAAATAAATAAAATTAAAACTACACCACAAATAAAACCATCCATACAATATAGAATAAATAGCACAGATTAAATTAACAAAAAATCTAACTACCAAATGCAAATAATGCACCACTTTCTCTAACATTACCTCAAATAATAATTAACATAATACCAACATACTATAAAAACAACATAAAATCCTGATCATAAACCAGAACTAAATCTTCACCTCCAGCCCTCACAGAGAAGAATTATATAATTTGATGGCCACAGGAAAAAATTATTTCCTGTGTTGCTCTGTGGTGCATCATGGTTGTAACAATCTGTCACTGATGGTACTTCGCAGACTGACCAGCGTATTGTGGAGTAGGTGGGAAGAGTTGTCCAAGATTCAACGTACCTTGAACAACATTCTCCTCTCCAACACTGGTAACTCCATTTCCAGTCCAACAACATCACTGGCCTTGCAGATCAGTTTGTTGGGTCTGTTGGTATTGAACACCCTAAGCCTGCTTCCCCAGCATGCAACTGCATACAGGAGAACGCTGGCCACCACAGACTCATAAAACATCTTCAGCATCGTCCGGCAGATGTTAAAGGACCTAAGTCTCCTCAAAAAAGTAGAGGCTGCTCTGGCCCTTCTTATAGAGCACCTCAGTGTTCTTGCTCCAATCCAACTTATTATTTATGTGCACCCCCAGATACTTGTAACTTTCTGCTACCTCCACATCCACTCCCCGGATGGAGATTAGGGCCACTGGTGGCTTCCTCTTTCTGAAATCCACAACCAGCTCCTTTGTCTTTTGTCAATAAAGTACATACATATTCGCCAGCACACCAAGGATCTTGCAAAAGCAGTCCAAGAACTTTATTCCAGAGAAGATCACATCAAAAATAAATAGTGCAACATTTTGGAGCCATGCAGCAAACCTTCGTCAGGTATGACGAAGGGGTCCTTACGAAGGGGTCCTGCGTGGCTCCGAAACGTTGCGCTATTTATTTTTGATGTGATATTCTCTGGAATTAAGTTATTGGACTGCTTTTGCAAGATCCTTGGTGTGCTGGCAAATATGTATCTACTTGTAACTGATCCAGTGGCCAGCTGGTGATCGCTTCAGTACCTAGTATACAAGTGCCTACAAACCAGGAAGGTGTGCGATAGGAATATGAACTGTATTGTCAATAAAGTATTCATCCTATATTCTCACCAGATGAAAGGATGAAATAAAGTGTAATAATAATGTGCATATGCGTTTTGTCTTGATTCAAAAAACAAAAAAGAAGAAATGTCTTTACTCTGTGCTTTTCCGGTCCATGAAAAAATGAAAAATTGCATATAGTGTAATATGTTCAAAAAATATACAAACACAATCAAACATATATATTATGCTCACATAAAAATAGTGATGTGCTCACATCCTATGAGGGTGTTGATCCCACACACTGTAAGTGCCATGGTGGCTATTTTGGAAAGGGTTTGCATGTGTTTCTTATGTTTGATGTAAGGTGCATTGTCTTAAGGGATAGGTTTGGTGTCCACATGGTGGATGAAATACACTAATATGGTGGTTTGCATAATTTTTGTAATGTGAGTTTTATTTTATAGTTTGATATTACAATTCTAAGGATATATTTCACTATTGTAGTGATTTTTCTTTTATTGGGAATAATATTGTTTGAGGATGCCATACAAAGTATTTGGGATGAATACCATATGATTAATGCAGGTTTCTCTCAAAGAGGGTAAGAGTAGATACCTCAGCAAGGAGTGGTGGTATGAAGACCAGTCACAGGGTGGTGATACATGGTTTATAATTGCAGTATTTATCACTATTTTCACATGAGCACTATATACAGTATATGTTTGTGTTTGTATATTTTTTGAACATACTACACTATATGCTATTTTTTTTTATGGATAAGAAAAGCACAGAGTGAAGACATTGGTTATTTTGAAACAAGACAAGATACATTATAATCATGCTTTAGGCTTTGCAGTTACTACAAGGGTCAGAGCAGTGCTTATGTTGAGCCTTGATAACATCTTCAACTGACTAATATGTAAGCCTAAAAAGATCTTTCCATAAAAAACTAGTTTCAGTTAGAGGTGAGGTCTAGTGGGTCCTCTATTGGCTTCCTATATCACTTTGGACTCCACCAGCAAGGTCTCCTTACCAAATTTCCTGCTTTTTTGCTTGTCAAGTTTGGATATTTTGGTCCCTTCATAAAAAATGAAAATTAGCCACATTCACAATCTCTTGCATGTGTGTGCAAAAGCAGCAGCACCATAACTGTAAGGTTTTTGGGTAACTGCATCAGTATATAAGGGTTCCTGATACTTTACTGGCCTGGTGGTGCTCAGATTTTAGTAGTATGTGTATCAAAAGCCTTTATAAAGCAAGTCTCACACTCCTTACTGAAAATGTTACTTCATGGTTTCAAATTAGGGTTCTATATACGAATAAAAAAATACATTTTCAGCCAATGGGAATGTTAGGGCTCACGCATGCTGTAAACAAGCCCTTATGTTTCTTTCATGCCTAAAGTATTACTAAAGGCAAACATTTTTTTTTTTTCATTTTGGATAGAGTGGAGAGGTATTAGAACACCTATCAGTTTTAATTGCTGTCTGTGCCCCCCGTTAGGGAGATTCAACCTCTCTAAATTTACTTTTTATCATTTTCATTGAAAGTAAAAGAAAAACCCAAATTTTGGGTTGCCCCCAGAAAAGTAACTGAGGAAAGATCTTCCAATGGGGATACTTTTCTGGTGGCCTGGGGGTTCCTAAGGATTTCCCTTAATTTGCAGGGATTTCATCTCACTTCATGTTTTGGGTTTAGGACAGGAAGTGAAAGGAAATCTCCCCAATGTGGCATAAATGAGAAAAAAATTATTCAACAGTTATAACTCTCCCTTCCTCTATCCAAAATAAAAATTTTGCCTATAGTTCTATTTTAGGGCAGTGCCACCGGTAAGCAGTTAAAACGTACACATGAAAATGGACATTCACTCTTGACTCATGTGACAGTACTTGTGCCTAGTAAATGGCTACCCAGATATCATTCACTGTGTTGCAAAGGGGCAGGGCTTTTTTTCTCAGAGAATAGGTACAGGAACTCCCTCTTTTGGACTTACCCCTTGTCTCCACCCCTACCTACCTCTGTGAACCGTTCCTTGGTTCCACCCACTACCCACCTCCTAGTACCATCCCTTTTAGAAAATACAGAACAAAGTTACATTTGTGGTACTAAGTAATTTGTATGGAATTTGTTAATGATAACAAAAAAGCAGTAAAATAGATCCCATGCAGCCAACAACAATAGATCCCCCAGCAACAATAGATCCAGACAGAAACAATGGACCCTCAGCAGTAACAACAGATCTCCCAGCAGCCAGCATCAATAGACTGCTGCCTAAACAGTACATCCCTCCCAGCAACAACTGACCCCTCAGCAACATAAGACCCACCCCAGCAAAAATTGACCCCCCCTGCAAAACTAGATATCTTCCAGAGACAAAGAGACAATAGATCCCCCAGCAGCCACATTAGATATTCCCAGCAGCAATAAATCCTCCTGCAGGAATAGATCCCCTCCAGCAAGAATAGGTTCCTCAGCAGCCAGCATCAATAGACAGTGTAGCACAACCCAGCACTCCTTGCAATTACATACATTCAGGGCTGAAGGTGCCGTAACTGCGTTCCCCCGCGTTCCCACTGAAAAAAAGCCCTGCAAAGGGGTATGTCATGTGTTCCCCTATACGCAAGAGTACCAGCTATTTTATGAGGCACATAACAAGCCGCGGCCAAAAGTTTTGAGAATGACACAAATATTAATTTTCACATAGTCTATATATATTATATATGACATATACTGCAGGATATTATGAAGAGGGATCAGATGAATTGCAATTAATTGGAAAGCCCTTCTTTGCCATGAAAATGAACTTAATCCCATAAAAAAAAAAACGTTTCCACTGCATTTGAGAAGAAGGCTCAAGGGCGCCCAAGAAAGTCCAGCAAGCACCAGGACCGTCTCCTACAGTTGATTCAGCTGGGGAATCAGGGCACCACCAGTGCAGCACTTGTTTGGGAACGGCAGCAGGCAGGTGGGTGAGCATCTGCACGTACATTGAGGCGAAGACTTTTAGTGGTTGGCATGGTGTCAAGAAGGGTAGCAAAGAAGCCACTTCTCTCTAGGAAAAACATCAGGGACAGACTCATAAAAGGTACTGGGTTAGGACTGCTGGGGACTGGGATGAAGTCATTTTCTCTTATGAATCCCCTTTTTTAATGTTTGCGGCAACAGTTAAAAACCTTTTTCAGAGAAGAAAAGGTGAGCACTACCATCAGTCCCATGTCATGCCAACAGTAAAGCATCCTGAGAGCATTCATCTGTGAGGTTGCTTCTCAGTCAATTAGGTGGGCTCACTCACAGTTTTGCCTAAGAACACAGTCATGAATAAAGAATGGTACAAACACCTCCTCTGAGGGCAACTTTTCCTAACCATCCAAGAACAGTTTGGTGAGGATCAATGCCCTTTCCATCATTATGGAGCACCTTGCTATAAGGCAAAAGTGATGACTAAGTGGCTTAGGGAAAAAAACATCGACATTTTAGATCCATGGGCAGGAAACTCCCCAGACCCTAATCCCATTGAGAACTTGTGGTCAATCCTCAAGAGGGTAAACAAAAAAAAAAAAAAAAAAACACAAATTCTGACAAACTTCAAGCATTGATTATGCAAGAATGGGCTACCATCAGTCAGGATGTGGCCCAGACGTTGATTGACAGCATGCCAGGGTGAATTGCAGAGGTCTTGAAAAAGAAGGGTCAACACTTCAAACACTGACTCCTTCCATAAACCTAATGTAATTGTCAATAAAAGCCTTATAAAATGCTTGTAATTATACTTCAGTATACCATTTTAACATCTGACAAAAAGATCTAAAAAAACACTGAAGAAGCAGACTTTGTGAAAATGAATATTTGTGTCATTCTTAAAACTTTTGGCCATGGCTGTACAGGCTCACTTTAACTGCTTCTTGCATCGCCTTATCAAAGAACTCCAAATAGTGTTTTTTTCTTGTATCAGTTTTCACTATCTTTGAAAACCTGTACATGCTTTCATAAAAAGTACAAAATCATTCTTTCTATATTTATGCTACACTCCAGTGCTGCAAGTAAAATGTTGTACGGCTTGCTTGCAAACAAATGTTTTGAAAGCTGCTTCTCTGAGCTTGTGTCAATATATTGTATTTTTTCCCAGTTAAAATTCACGGTTCTTTATATGACATCAGTTCTCAACAGGAAAATAGATGTTAATGCAGACAGCAAATTATAGCAATTTTTCAAGATTGTGTGTGTGACTTCAATTTGTTGAAAATACTGTAGAGAGGAAAAAAAAAAACACAATATGTATAATATTGTTCTGTGCGCAGCTGGTGATGTAAAGAAACATAACAAACTCATTTCACACATTATTATCATTGAGGCAAGTTCCAACACCATCTCCCAGTGTTCTGTTAGATAACTGCAAGGTGTCTTCAAACAAAGAAAGAAACACTAGCAAACAATATCTATTGCTTTCAGACCACAATTTTATGTCCATTTTTAAAGATCATCTACAGGAAACGTATATGTTTAACCCAGTTATCACATTTTAAAAAAAATACTTTGTGAATATTGATGAACGAACCGAGCAAAGTTTAGTTTGCTGGATGTTTGACAAACAATTGCAAAACATTTGCAAAGCCCAAACATAGCATTCAAATCCCATTTTTTTTTCCGGCCATGCCAAAACATAGCATCTGAATGCTATTTTCCTGGCCTTGCCAATGTGCAAGTTTTTTGTAATAAAAGGACATGGGTAACTGGCATTGAGGACATGTACCAATGCAAAAAAAAAATATAAACATTTAGCAAGAGTAGGGCTTTTAATGCGGCTTAAAGGGATAAATAAAAAATATACAATTCCTTTAAGTAACTAGTGACGCCCTTAACCAGCATGTAAAGTGGCGTACCTATGGGATGTATACCCATAGCAAAAGTGCTTAAAAACTATTGCTCTTCAATGTAGTTCAGTTTATTAACCAAGTGGCTGGGAATTCCCATGTGATGTCATTGATATGCATTGCTGGACGACATTATTGACTTTGGATTTACATTGTGGAATATTTTTTCAGATTAAAAAAAAAAAAAAAATCTTGTCTACGGTGTGTGCATTTATTTACTTTGTATATTTTTTTAAATGAGTAACAAAGTGTGCTATGCCCCCCTTACATAGTACCTGGGCTTTCAGATTTTGATAAGTTTCAGACATATCATTGGGGACAAGGGGCAACTTCCATCAGCTAGCTTAAATTTGGTAAGTGTCTATAGAGGGATTTGTTCTGCGGTACTGTATTGTAGTGACAGATGACATGTTACGTGTTAAATTGTTCTGCTGTCCTCAGAAAGGAACATGTACTTATAGAATTTTTTGTAACACTACTGTGAAAGGTTGGAAAATGGCTAATTGCACCCAAATTTACACTGTTATACAAGCTGTACACTCACTACTTTACATTGTAGGAAAGTGTAATTTCTTCAGTGTTGTCACATGAAAAGATATAATAAAATATTTACAAAAATGTGGGGGTGTACTCACTTTTGTGCAATACTGTATATATATTTACACACACACACATATATATATATATATATATATATATTTTTTTTTTTTTTTATAGAAATATATATATATATATATATATATATATATGTATTTATATCAGAAAAAGAGAAAGCTTTACAGCTCAGAACCTAAATTACTGTTATAACTAGAGGACTAAATGGGCTAGTAGACACTGAAGTCAGCACACTCTATAAACACCATTAGGAAGAAGATAAGTAACCTGATAGCGACACTCCCTATGGAGCTTTGAGTGGAAACAGGAAACCATTGAGCTATAGATTGTTAAAGAAGGTTCCTGAGAAGTGATATTCGTTCATTTAAGGGGAGGCTGCTTTCCATACACAGCACAAGGTGAGAAATAAAAAAAATAAAAAAATTTAGTGACCTGACTATGTACTTAACAGTAAATGATCTACTTTGTATCAGCCTAATGCCCCAGCTAAAAAGAAGGAGCATTGGCTAAACTAAATTAGCTGAACTGATGAAATAATTTATCTAGAGGCTTCTGAGTAATGATAAGTAAAGAATTCTGAGATCTGATTTTCTTAAAACGATAGTAAGTGTGCTGAGTGTTCTTAAGGCTTAATCATAATGGATGCAGGCCTATGAACTGATCATGATTGATTGAACAAATTAACAAATATAAAATAAATTAGCTTTCTACAGAAAAACATAATTATATTCTTGCTTACTATGAAACTGTAATCAGTTGATAAATGCATGCATGTTTATTTTTGTAATTAACAAAATAATTTCACAATACAAATGATTATATGTACTAAGTTTACTAAAAAGTGGAACAGTTCGTACTTCAGTTCTTAAAAAAAATCCTCCTTTTATTATTTTTGTAGGGGTCATTGCATATTTTCAAAATTATAGATTGTATCTCAACTTGCTAAGAATATTCGGAAATATTTTATGTGTTGTGACAGGTCGGGCCCATGCCACTGCTTAAAATGTCATTCTGAGCCAGATTTTCTAGAAAACAGGCACACCAATGGCTCAGGTGTGTGCTAGGTTTATGTTAGAGCCAGATTTAGAGGTGCGTGGACCCACGCTCCCGAGGGGGTCAGTCTGTGAAAGGAGCTGTGAGGAGCTCATTGCTCCATACTATGCAGGTTGGGACAGGCAAAGGCACGAGCCTGTGAGGATGTATCAACTGGGAGCTGCAGGAGAAACAGTCAAGCTGCCAAAAGGTACAGCATTTTGTGCGCGAGCACTGGGACTGTGTGTTTGATGGTCTGGAAGACCAAGGCAGGAGGCCTAAGCAGTGAAGCTGCAAAGAAAGAGCCAGCAGGCTGAAAATTCTATGTTTATCGCATTGACGGTAAGAACCCCCTGGGTGGGAAGATGTCGATCTTCCAAAAGTGGGCAGAAAAAGCCCTAAAATGTACGTCTGGTGTGGAGTAAACTCACTGTTTGGCGCTACCAATGAGCTACAAATTCCCTGACTTGTCACACTGTTCATTATTTATTGTTAGATTTTTATGAAATATTTTTGTGAGGTGTCTCAAAATTTTAGACATATGATTAAAATTAAACTTTAATGCAAATATGTACTCATTTAAAAAAATTTAAATTTATATTAAATTAGAAAATTAAATATATATTATAAATAACATATACAGTATCACACAAAAGTGAGTATACCCCTCACATTTGTGTAAATATTTTATTATACCTTTCATTGTGACAACACTGAAGAAATGACACTTTGCTACAATGTAAAGTAGTGAGTGTACAGCTTGTATAACAGTGTAAATTTGCTGTCCCCTCAAAATAACTCAACACCAGGCCCAAAGTGTCAATATTTTTTGTGGACACCATTATTTTCCATCACTGCCTTAACCCTCTTGGGCATGGAGTTCACCAGAGCTTCACAGGTTGCCACTGGAGTCCTCTTCCACTCCTCCATGATGACATCACGGAGCTGGTTGGGTGTTAGAGACCTTGTGCTCCTCCACCTTCTGTTTGAGGATGACCCACAGATGCTCAATAGGGTTTAGGTCTGGAGACATGCTTGGCCAGTCCATCACATTTACCCTCAGCTTCTTTAGCAAGGCAGTGGTCATCCTGGAGGTGTGTTTGGGGTTGTTATCATGTTGGAATCCTGCCCTGCAGCCCAGTCTCTGAAGGGAGGGGATCATGCTCTGCTTCAGTATGCCACAGTAAATGTTGCCTCATTGAACTGTAGCTCCCCAGTGTCGGCAACACTCATGCAGCCCCAGACCATGACACACCCACCACCATGCTTGACTGTAGGCAAGACACACTTGTCTTTGTACTCCTCACCTGGTTGCCGCCACACACGCTTGACACCATCTGAACCAGATAAGGTTATCTAGGTCTCATCAGAGCACAGGACATAGTTTCAGTAATTCATTACTTTTTAGTAATGAATTTAGTCCTTAGTTTTCTTGTCTTCAGCAAACTGTTTCCGGGCTTTCTCGTGCATCATCTTAAGAAGAGGCTTCCTTCTGGGGCGATATCCAAGCAGACCAATTTGATGCAGTGTGCGGTGTATGATCTGAGCACTGACAGGCTGACCCCCCACCCCTTCAACCTCTGCAGCAATGCTGGCAGCACTCATACATCTATTTCCCAAAGAAAACCTCTGGATATGACGCTGAGCACATGCACTCTGGTCGACCATGGCGAGGCCTGTTCTGAGTGGAACCTATCCTAGTAAACCGCTGTACAGTCTTGACTACTGTGCTGCAGCTCAGTTTCAGGGTCTTGGCAATCTTTTTATAGCCTAGGCCATCTTTATGTACAGCGACATGTCTGTTTTTTTAGATCTTCATAGAGTTCTTTGCCATGAGGTGCCAGGCTGAACTTCCAGTGACCAGTTTTAGAGAGTGAGAGCAATAACACCAAATTTAAAACACCTGCTCCCCATTCACACCTGAGATCTTGTAACACTAACGAGTCACATGACACCAGGGAGGGAAAATTGCTAATTGGGCCCACTTAGGGGTGTACTCACTTTTGTTGCCAGTGGTTTAGACATTAATGGCTGTGTGTTGAGTTATTTTGAGAGGACAGCAAATTTACCCTGTTATACAAGCTGTGCACTCATTACTTTACATTATAGCAATTATTCTGCCCTCTCAATTTTTCAGTTTGTACTCCATTTAAATGCACTGAGAGCAGAGAGTGTAAGTGATGACAAATGATGATCTTGAGTGTAAGAGTACATCCCTGGAAACCCTTTAGATGAGCATGTTCCTCCCCAATGATCACTGGCTGGTGCAGACTTTAGCTGCGCTGTGCTGATTAGTTGCTTGATTACTTTTCAAAAAGCAGGTCTGAAAAGAGTGGTTAAAATATGATAGGCAGACTGAATAATTTAAGTCTAGATTGTGCAGGGTCCATCTCCCTCTCTTGAACATACATTGTCTAAAGGATGCCCGGGGATGTGTTTTTAGTTTTGCAGTCAGCAGGAAGTTGATGGATCATTCCCCCTGCTGGCTGTTATGAAGAGCCAAAAAACAGCAGCTGTAGCTACAGGGTTGGACTGAGGATATGCTCACTTTTTCAAAGTAAGAAAAACATATTTCAGCAATGCAAATATAATGTTTTTTTGCCAGTGATTAATGTTATATAATGAATTATAAATGTGAAGTATTCCTTTAAAAACAATAGTGGGAATAGGGCAAAGATCTTATAGCTTTACTGTGACCCACAACTAAAATGACAGGTGCCGCTCAAGGCTCCACCAGGTCTTCTTGCATGACAAATGGCTAGGAGTGCTGACAGGGGCAGTGCTTGTCCCAGCTCAAAACATCCAGTAGGGAAAGGAAGTTCTAAAAGTCTAACATCACATCAAAACCCTGTGAGGAGGCGTATGACTGCCTCATCCTGGCTTCAACCAGGCCACACACCCATACACTTCCTAACCGGGTTTTGCTGTGACATGCGACTTTTAGGATTTCCTATCCCTTCTGGATCTCAAAGCTTTATCCCCATCCCATCTATTTATTCCCCCATCACAAAAACATATGCAAATAGCAAAGTGAGAGAGTCAGAACTAAACACTCACAGTGCAAAGACAAAAAAATGCTGTATATTAAAGGTGTGAAGATGCCATTACTTTCCCCTCTGCCCTCTGAACAGTTTACAAAGTTAAAGGAGAAATGGGAAATATTGACTAATTTGAGGGCTGAGGATAGATTATGATCTGAGTCTCCATAGACACAGGAACTGCAGATAGCATCCAGGAGGTAACATAAAAAGACTTGATGCTGAATCTTTATTGACAGTATTGTCTTCAGCTGAGGCTTAAGGTCTGGGATACTGTCCTAAGGCTAACATAGAGAGATTTGTTTGGGGAAAAGATCTGCATAAATTTTACAGACAGATTTGACTTAACACACATTATATACACAAGTTAGATGAACCAAATGGGTCTAAAAGTGGATTCTAGGACAATATCCCCCGGACAATATCCCCCCTGAACAACATCCCCCCGGACAATATCCCCCGGTACAACATCCCCCTGGACAATATCCTCCCTGGACAATATCCCCCTAGACAATATCCCCCTCAAACCCTAACCCTCTAACCCTAACCCTAACCCTATGTCCCGGGGGATATTGCCCGGGGGATGTTGTCCCGGGGGGATATTATCCGGGGGGTTGTTGTCCTGGGGGGATTATGTCCAGAGGGATGTTTTCCGGGGGGATATTGTCCGGGGGGATATTGTCCAGGGGGATATTGTCCGGGGGGATATTGTCCTGATACCCTAAAAGTGTACCCTTCACTGTTTGCGCATTTGGGCTATGCACCAAAAGTACATTTGTATCACCATATATCCATCGTTGGGATGTTTATCAACCTGATAAGCTAAGATATGGAAAGGTTGTTACAGAGAAGTGACTTGTGAGATTGTATCCCCAATAACTGGTTTGAGGGAGAAAAGTAAGGGTGTTAGTGTGCAGCGCTGAGCCCAGGGTCTCTGCTCTGTCTTGTTGTGGCTTTTCTACTGAGCCACCCAAAGTTCTGGATATCTCCTTGCCTGATCTCTTGATCAATCTTCATTGATACCCAGTTTTTTGCTGAATCCTGAAGTTCTTGCGCCTACTTTGAACTTATTTATCCATGCCTCTGTAATTCCTGTTTGAAGGATTATTGTGCTTTTGCCAGTACATTTTTTTTGCTACTGCTACACTTGTCCTTATCTTACCAGTACTTGTGTACTTGAATACTTGTGTCACTTACTACTTCAAATCATAACCTTTGGAATAGCTTAATCTCTAGCTTCCTTACTTTTTTCTCTTTTATTGATACAAATACTTTTGTACCAAAGCTTGTTTATACTGTAATCACAAACTTGCCTGTTGTTTCAGCTACTGCATTCAGAGCTTGACACCTGATCATGATAAAGGGCTGTAGACTATGTTTAGAAGGACTAACATCATCAATGAACCTGTGCTTGTAATTGTAGATTATGTATGGTACATAACATTTTACTTTGTACAACACTTATTGGACTGTACAGTATGCATAAAAAAAAAGTCTTCCAAATTTATCTTAAATTTGAATAAACCCAAGGCTGGCTAATGCTCTAAAACAGGGGACAATTAATAAGGAATTGTTGGAATATAATTAGGTATAACATCCTTTAACCCCAATTTACTATACACGACACAAGGTGCATTCGTATTCTAAAAAGCCCTAGGCCAGCCAATTTTAACAAGGAAAAGTTCTGTATAAGAGACATCAAGTACCCTTTTTAAATACACTTGTAATATATTCTGGGCCTTGGCTCATTATGAATTTGTATACGAAGCCCACTGATCCCAATCCACTGCTGTCCTTTGGGATTTTTCATTCCCCAAGGATGTTTTGTTCTACTATATTTAAAAGCCAGCTACTAAGAGTAGATTGGATTACCAGGACCCAGTATGATCAGAACACAGAAGGCCGGAAACAGAAAATGATTGAGAAATTTGGGAGGTAGGGATACCCCACCAATACTTTGGAACAATAATTACATTATGCTGAGAAAATAGGAAAAACTCATATCTCTAAAATATCATGTGTGTTGTCATGCATTTACTTGTGTATCAAACGACATTGGCTTATTGTGTACAAAGACTAATCTGATACCCACATATTTAAGGTTCCACCTACAGAGGCTTTCTGGTGGAATCAAACTTTAAGGATTACAATTTTGTGAACAAATGTGAGTGGGCTGTTTCAGAGACCTACATTTCCAAGTCAGCTTTGCACATGATTGCTTACTTAAATTATAAGTGTATTTACCCTGTTTGCCCAGCTTTCCTGGCCTAGACTACCCCACCTTCTCCAGATGCATACTCAACTTGATCCAGTGGCTGTGGCCTCCTCTGTTTGTTTGCATCCTGTTCTGAATGTCTTCTGTGTGCTGACTTTGGCAGCACAGTAAATTCCTAAAGACCCATTTAGAGCCATCTCCTGAGCATTTCAATCTACAGGAAACAGTGAAATCTGTAGGAGCCTCCAAACAATTGGAGATAGTCATGGGCAGGACTTTGATAGGGGCCTTAGATGGTTGATGGAGCTACCACTATAAGTTGCATTATAATATTCAAGTTGGGTTCCCAAGCATAGTTCCGGCACAGCTGACATTTCAGGAAGAGAAGAGCACATCCTGAGCCTTCTTTCCAGCTCTCGTCAAACAGATTCCATAGCACCTTTGGACAGTACGGCAGTACAGGAGCACACACGCGACACTTGCAAGACAGCTTTATTTTAAATATCTTCTTTTCCAAACAATGGCACTAAGGCCTCTTTCACACGGCCGCTCCGCTGTTTTTGTCCGCTGGGGACTTTTTTTTTTCACGAAGCGGATGACAGCTGTGTCATCCGCTCCGTAAGTCCGCATATCATCCCATCCGTTTGCGGATGATATGCGGACATAATGTAAGTCTATGGGCATTGCGGATGTCAGCGGATGACACCGCTGACATCCGATTTTCCTTCCTTTCCGTTTTTTGAATGGAGGAAAAATAGGGTTCTGTTCCGTTCCAAAAAACGGAATAGAACTGAAAGGAAGAAAATCGGATGTCAGCGGATGGTATTCCGCTGACATCCGCAATGCCATTATGTCCGCAAATCATCCACAAAAAAATAGGATGATTTGCGGACATACGGAGCGCCCGTGTAAAAAAGGGCCCTGACAGTCCAAATAATGGCAAGCATATCAATCAAAACATCACATAATAATGGTCCTGGTGGATACAGTATCTTTTTTGCATAGACACAAGGGTCTTCTGTGGTGTATTAGTTACCTTACAGTTCTAGAGGTGAGACAACCCTAAGAGCCATACTCAGAATCAGTCCAAACCATGGAGCAGTGTCCCTGATAAGGGGCGCCCGCAAAACAGCAAGCAAAGTCCTTTGGTCCTTTGTTCACTCCATGCTTCTTTCTGAGACCTCTTAGTATCCTCTCTCTTTAATTTAATCCTGCCCTTTTATATATATATATATATACATATATATATATATATACACACATATATATATATATATATATATATATATATATATATATATAGAGAGAGAGAGAGAGAGTAATCTTTCTTCATATACACATTATAAAGAGAGAAATGTCTGTGGGTGGGGGGGAGCAAAATAAATCACAATGTAAAGCAAATTAACTCGCCTGCCAGTTTATCTTTCTTTTGGGACATGAATTATATTGCCAAGTTACATGAGATTCCTAGCATGAATATAGTTGCTATAACAACAAAATGTTTAATTCACATGTGGGGTCCTTAGGTACGGTCTAGCTGGGGTAAGTGTTTTTGGACTTCAGTTCAATTAAAATGAAATATAATCCCTGAAATAAAGGATTGTATACCACTTTAAAGCCAAATCTCTCAACCATCCATTTCACTGAAAAGCAATAATTACTTGTAACTCAGGCAGAGAGATTAACATACATTCTACTTCACAAAATCTCTCTCTATATAATGTTGATTGCCTGTAGTATTGTTTGGTCATTGTTGTTACCAGCTACGTTTTTTTGTGGAGAAGCAATTGTTTTACATCTGTACAAATTAGCTTTTTTTTAGTGCCACCATGCCAAACCAAAAAAAAAAAACATCTACTGAGCAAAAAGAACACAACCATCGGTTAGACACACTGTTATCATTTCCACCTGACTGGTATTTTGTTGGCCTTGAGCAGGCCAAATTAATTACCAACTCATTGGAAGCTGATATATTCTGGTTCTTCCCAACCCTACTGGCCCAGAATCACTTTTTATTAAGTGCTCTACCCCCTCCCTCCTACCATGTCCAGGGTTTATTTAGCTAGGGCTGTTTACAGAGATATGGCAGCAGCCTCAAATGCGACCTGCAAACCTAAAGTCAATCTTTGACTTTATCTCAGATTAGAAAAAGGGCTAAGTAGGGGGTGTTATGCTAACAATTTAAGCCAATTACTTTTTCCTGCATGCACCGCAATGTAACATTGAAAGGGGAATAAATCTATCCTAAAGTAGAATGCAAATCACACAATTACATAAAGATCACACTTACTCTATGTGATATCCTTTTAATGAACAGACGTAACTGAGTACATAACTGGGGCTTTTATACATCGACTGGGTAATGTGTTAGGAACAAAAGGATGCCACATCATTTGATGGAAATGAAAACGATCATCCCACAGAGGGCTGAAATCAAAGACACCGCGAAAATCAAAGTGAAAAAATAATACAGCAGGCTAGTCCATTTTTTCTGAAATTTCATTGCAGCAACTCAAAATGGTACTCAGTAGTTTGTATTGCCCCCGCATACTTGTATGCATGCCTGACAATGTCATGGCATGCTCCAAATGAGAGGATGTAGGGTTCCAGTGTATTTCCTCCCAAATCTGGAGCAGGGCATCACTGAGCTCCTTAATAGACTGAGGTGCAACCTGGCAGCGTCAGATGGACCGAAACATATTGTCCCAGAGGTGTTCTATCGGATTTAGATCAGGCGAACGTGGGGGCCATTCAGTGGTATCAATTTCTTCATCCTACAGGTACTGGCTGCATAGTCTCGCCACATGAGACCAGGCATTGTCGTGCACCAGGAGGAACCCAGGACACACTGCACCAGTGTAGGCTCTGACAATGGGTTCAAGAACTTCATCCCGATACCTAATGGCAGTCAGGGTGCCATTGTCTAGCCTGTAGAGGTCTGTGCGTCCTTCCATGGATATGCCTCCCCAGACCATCACTGACCCACCACCAAACCAGTTATGCTGAATGATGTTACAGGCAGCATAACGATCTCCATGGCTTTTCCAGACCCTTTCAAGTCTGTCACATGTGCTCTGAACCTGCTCTCATCTGTGAAAAGCACAGGGCACCAGTGGCGCACCTGCCAATTCTGGTGTTCAGTGGCAAATGCCAATCAAGCTCCACAGTGCCCAGCAGTGAGCACAGGGCCCAATAGAGGACTTTGGGCCCTCAGGCCACCCTTACGAAATCTGTTTCTGATTGTTTGGTCAGAGACATTCACACTAGTGGCCTGCTGGTGGTCATTTTGTAGGGCTCTGGCAGTACTCATCCTGTTCCTCCTTGCACAAAGGAGCAGATACCTGTCCTGCTGATGGGTTAATGACCTTCTACAGCCCTGTCCAGCTCTCCCAGAGTAACTGCCTGTCCCCTGGAATCTCCTCCATACTCTTGAGACCTTCTGGCAATGGCAAATATCGATATGCCTTTCTAGAGGAGTTGGACTGTCTGTGCAAACTTTATAGGGTCCAGGTATCACCTCATGCTACTGACCCTAGCCAAATGCAAAACTAGAGAAAAACATTTAGAAAAGATGAGTAGAGAAAAAAATGTCAGTGGCCTCCACCTGTAAAACCATTCCTGTTTGGAAGGTCGTCTCATTGTTGCCCATCTAGTGCACCCGTTGTTAATTTCATTAACACAAAAGCAGCTGAAACTGATTACCAACCCCCCTCTGCTACTTAACTGACCAGATCAATATCCCAGAAGTTTAACTGACTTGATACTATACTCTGATTAAAAAGTGTTCCTATAATTAGTTTGAGCAGTACATATTCCTAACATAGAGTAAAAGAGCTTTACAACAAGCCTTTTCTGGCCTCTCTAGCTGTTTGTACTCTGAAGTAATTAATTCTCAAGGATACTCAAAGACTACAGCAAAGACTAAAATTGGGTTTCAGGTGGTTTCTATTTCTAACAGCTTAGAAACATCTGTTGTGTTTACAAAAAGGCTGGCACAATTCTGCTGCAATAGAATATATTAGGAAAAGAGTAAAGATTTACATTTAAAAATTACTTTCTCCATAAGTTATATAACTACAGAGGTGGATGAGGGCTTTTTTTAAAGCACTCTTACTGCTTGATCAGAATATGTAAATAATCATATATGTAAAGATTTATTTTAAGACATGAATTCTGACTGGTTTATAGCTAACTATCATTGCCCTTTTTACTCGCTTTTTCTTTCTTTTTTTTTTTGAATTTTGGAAAGCCTTTTGTAAAAACAAAAAAATATAATGGTGGGCAAAAGAACAGATAACTGGCAATAATATTACACAGTATGGAGTCAAAAGGAACCTCTTCTATAAGATACGTATTCAAATGTATCTGTTATGTGTTAAAAAAAGGAAAGAAAATGTGAGATTTCCTTAAAATAAAAAAAAAACATTTCTTTCCAAGTCTCACTAGACAGATAATATTGTGGTTTCTAATGAAATGTGCAATACACTCAGCTTTATAAAACATTAATTGCTATTGACACTTTCCAGTGTAAGTTCCCGGTAGCTTGTTTAAATTAGACCTTTCATGTTGTTGTTAGGCTGTCTCCAACACATTTTAAATCTCATTAGCTTCCAGCCTGACCTGACATTTTCTTCACCCAAACTTTGACTTTAAACCGCAGTCAGAACCATTTGCAAATATGAATTGTAATCTTTTATTATTTGCATATTTTATTTATTACAGCTAATATTTGAACCAGCAAAGTGAACAGATTAAGAATAAAAATATATTCCACTTGCACCAACGGATATGTTAGGGACTATTAGTGACTATATGTGAATCATGATGATGAGCAGCTGCTTTGGACAAAAACTAAAATGTGTAAAGATTATAAGTGTGACTAGAACACACTTCCTATAGCGCTTGCTATATCAATATAGAGAATTCATAAAATTCATAAAAAATATATACATCATCTCGGTGATTTCATAAATATAAAGTGCTTAAGCCTATATATATATATATATATATATATATATTTAAATATACATATCACTAAAATTGGAATAAATTATAAATAAATATATGGAAAATGGAATTTACAATATAAATATAAAAATAAAGTGCTTGATTATAGTCCATGTAAATCAAAATAAAGTGCTTGAACATATAAATTGCTCAGTAGTCAGGTACAAGACGTCCTCTGATTAGCGATCCTCCTGCTTCCTTATTTCATAGACAGGTACCTTGTGCAACAGTAAAAGAAGGAGACCAGACTCCTCATAGTGAACTCCGTTGATGCTTTTATTGCCCAAACCTGGGCTAAAACAATTTAAAATTGTATTGACAAGCAAAGCGCAGCAAAAAAAAAAAAAATTGTGTGAGTACAGCTTCCCCGCTCAATTGTCAGGTTTGAAGGCTGGGAAGCGAGGCCACAACCGCTTCCAGCGTGCGTTCCACCTACGGCAACTAAAGTCGCTGCATGCATTCCCTCTAACGCATTTCGTCATCAAAATAACATCTTCAGAGATGTTCTTGTGACACAGTGATAAATTATCACTTGTCCTTAGTACATGCATTTGATTTTGCAAGTGCTTGTAAAGTGAACAGGTGCTGTAAAATACTATGAACACAAGGAACACAAGGAAATAGTTATTGCTTTTAGACATGAAGAAAACAATTAAAATATAATAAGACATATGGTCAATCAAGTCTTCATCATTGTCATGAAGATCTTTAGCTTATCTTTTTCCCCCAACCACCCCCCCCCCCTTTCCCCACTTAAAGGACCCCCTCCTTTCCCCACTTAAAGGACCCCCCATGCAACTTTTTTAACAACTTCTGGACCGTAAGGATTTGCCCCCTTAATGACCAGGCCAATTTTTGCGATTCGAAACTGCGTTACTTTAACGGACAATTACGCGGTCATGTGACGCTGTACCTAAATAAAATTTATGTCCTTTTTTTCCCACAAATAGAGCTTTCTTTTGGTGGTATTTGATCACCTCTGTAATTTTAATTTTTTGCACTATAAACAAAAATAGGGACAATTCTGAAAAAAAAAAAAAACAATATTTTTCACATTCTGTTATCCGGTTGCTGACCGCCGCAAGTACATATACTGCGGCGGTCAGCCCCGGCCAGGCAAAGTGACGTATCGGTACGTCACTAGCCTGTCACTAGCTTGTGAGCCATATCATTTTTATTGTTTTTTTCTACTAGTAATGGCAGCGATCTGCGATTTTTGGCAGGACTGCGACATTGCGGCGGACAGATCAGACCCATAACTGACATTTTTGACAGTTTTGGGGGGACCAGTGACATTACTACAGAAATCAGTGCTAAAAATATGCACTGTTACTGTAATAATGACACTGACAGGGAGAGGGGTTAACACAGTGGATGATCAAGGGGTTAAATGTAAGCCTAGGAGAGTGTTTCTAACTGCGGGGGTTCGGGCTTTTGAAATGACCACAGAGACCAGTGATCCTATATAGAAGGATCACAGGCGCTCTGTTATCATTCCAGGGAGAAGAACGGTCAGCTGTGTTTACAATTGCTGACCTTACTTCTCTCTTAGTGGGGAGTGATCGCAGGTGGCTGGCGGCTGCTCCATGCATTGGAGTCCCAGCTGGCAAGTGGGGGCAGGAGCGCGCCTCCGGCAGCCTGCACTCGTCCCCTAGCTGCAGGCGTGCGACCGACATACAGCTACGCCAGTTCGCGCAGGAGGGCCAGCCTGCTTCAGTAAAACTGCGGCTGGTGGTCGTTAAGAGGTTAAATTGCTTTATACATACCTTTAATCATGCATTTCAGTGGCATCACAGGTCCTTCCTCTTTTCCTCTGGTGGTGCTTTTGGTGGTGGTGTCCTTTTTAATGGACCACGTGGTGCTAATGTAATCACACAGCACCAGGGAATGTGTCATCAACAGATAAAGGATCCCCTACCTTCCCCATCAGCTGCACAGTGTTGCACTCTCACTGTAAGAAGCACATCTCAAGAAACATAATCAGTATTGTACAGATGCATCATGTGTACAGACACATATTCAGTACAGTAATGACACCGCGAGGAAAACAGATCTGCAGAACACAAATACTACTGCATCAACACCACAAGAAACTCATCCAAGTAGACACAATCAGTGCCACCATTTCACCACCAGATCCATAACCACAGGCAAACAAGCAGCTCTGCATGACACCACCAGAAATACATCCACCGACATGCAATTACTTCAACATTGACACCAACAGAAATCCATAAGTTATTTGCTGTGCCCATGTTGAGGGCACGTGGCCTGGTATTATACCCGCATATACCCGCCTCAGCCCCGGGGTAGACGGTTGCTCCGAGGTGTTCCCATATCCCTCATAGTTACTGGGTTTACCTTAGTTACTGATATGTATGTAGCAGGATCCCATTAATATTGTTTTTTTTTTTTTTTTTTTTTTGGAGCAATTTGTTATATTCCTTTCATATACATGAGATCTTTGTATTCTAATATAAGTCTACATTTAGAGATATAATTTTTAAATCAAGCTGCTGATGAGTGTACAGAGAGCCACGAAACGCGTAGAGCCTATAGCTATGAAGATATACTATTTGGAAAATGTGTCGTTTATGATATATTTATTCACTATTATAATATGAACTGTATCAATATATGGAATTTATCTAATTTATGTCAAGTTCTCTATTTATTTATGTATGTCTGTATTTTATCTAGATTTTTTATTTAATTGTGGTAATTATGAAACATCTAATAAACTATTATTCTGTGACTTTATACAATCCTGTTATATAGTAAGTGACCTACCTCATTCAAAGTCCCATGACCACTGTTCCTTTTCTGTATGTATAATTAGGGATGGAGGTTTGTCACCTTTTATACCTCAGATCATATCTTCTTTTTCTTTATGTTCTAAAGTCAGTCAATGCAATAATGAACATGTTTTTGTCACTTTGGAGCTAATCTTTGCATGCTCTAATTATAACAAGTTATCCTCTAATTTCTTCTACTTACAGCAAACAATGGGCTTATGTAGGAATGAGCTAAACATGACATCACATGACTTGTCATTCTTTTGCTCCTCCACACATTTCAGTAAAAGGTGAGAAAATGAAATGTATATTAAAAAATAATTGTTGGTATTCATGCTGATTTGAGCCGTTTACTCTAAATTAAAACTCCAGGATAGGAAAATACTGTCTATATACAGGAGGCACGCATATTTTTACTGAAATCTTGATGTAGTTTGTGTATTTTTTTTTTAGATACCGTATTTTCCGGCGTATAAGGCGACTGGGCGTATAAGACGACCCCCCTATTACATGATCTACCGGTAATACTTATACTTAGGTTACCTTGGAGATATTATACTCGGCGTATAAGACGACCCCCCATTTTTGGGGGATTTTTTTGAGGTTCAAAAGTAGTCTTATACGCCAGAAAATACAGTATGTGCAATATTACAGTGTGACACTTTTTCTTTGTGCAGAAGCTTTCTGTATTTAAAGTGTTACTAAACCCAGGACCCTGCATTCACTATATCTGGCCTCCCACAGTACACAGAACATGGAAATGCAATTATTTTACTAAATATAATTTGCTTAATACCTTTTCCCATCAGCAGTATATAGCAGTCTTGTGACTTCTATCAGTGCCTGGTAAACCCTGTAAGAGGAGTTTTCATACTGCACTGAGCTGTCCTATCAGGATCCAGAACCCCTGACCCTCTGTCTAGACAGTGCTGATTGGCCCTGTGCTGACCACATGCACCCTCCTGTAAAAAAAAAAAAAAAACTCTCGCAATACACACCAAACTGAGTATGTGTAGCCTGACTCCAAAGGCTCTGTCTTATCCGGACCTGCTCTGGAGTCAGTGGAAGAAGAGGAGGATTTGTGCATACAGGATCAAACAGTCTTTTTACAATGCAGGGGATTAACCCCTTAGGTTGCACAGTGAGTATAACAAGCATGCTTTACTGCATATACAGACTGATTTTACTGTTGTGGCTTTAGAACCAGGGCCGGGACAAGGGGTGGCCAGAAGGGGCGGCTGGGGCACTGGGGTATCATGTGAGGTGGGGCACCACAAGGAGGTTGGGGAAAGGGATTAAGACCGGGCACTATTGCTCCCTCACCCTGTGTAGGGTGACTGGTCTTTTGTCAGTTTCTAGAGACTGCACAGACTATGACCATGATGACGTCATTGCTACTGTAACAAGATAATGTCTGGGTTTGCAAAAGCATGTGGTGCACATAAAGTGGATTTTCATCATTTGTGGCTATTGAGAAGATGTTTGTGCCTGGAGTTCAACTGTAAACTTTAGTATGTGTCACCAAGAGAATATTATTATTTGGCTATTTATAGCAGAAAATGGGGCTGGGGTCGATTCTACATAGGTCCGAAGTTGACTGTGAGAAAATCTGAAATCCTCACCAACTTCCCTAAATGCATCTGGGTTATGGCAAAGTCATCTGAAGAGGGAGAGGCCCCTTTTTGGCCCCTTTTTGGCCCCTTTTTGGCCCCTCACATTGGATAGTTTATATCTATTAGCCCCCAAACTGGGCAAGTAATTAGGCATGTCATGGTAGCCATGCAAACTATTTGTAGGATGATCAATTCAAAAAAATATATATAAAAATGAAGATGTATTTATTCCACTCCATTGCAATGCATGAAACAATATTGCATAAATTAAATAGAAAAATGATGGTGCGAGTATTCTTCTGATTAAGCCCTGTGTAATATATTTTAATTACTATTTTGCCTTACAGTCTGGTTTCATAAGAAAGGCAAAGCAGTGCTACATAGACAGATGGGAAGAGACTCAACTTGGGTAATCAACAATTTATTATTTTTAAAGCCTTCAAATCCTGTAAAATGAAATATTTGAACAGAAAATATGTGGAGAGGGCAATTTATCAACATAACTGTGAGAGCACCAAGCTCTGGAGACAATGACATATAGTATGAGCTGCTGCATTTAAACTTAATTAATTGTGATTCCTATTGCCTATGCCTCCAGCTGAGGTCCGTCTTAGTCATTTTGGTTAGGCAAATGTAGACAGATGCTGAATGGTTACACAGACTGAACATTTTCATTATGTCGATTTGTCCTAGAAATTGTGATATGCAATGTTTAACTAGTGGGCGTAACATTACTAACAAATCAACTTCAATAAGGAAGTGAAAAGAAAAAATAAATCTTTGCTAACAGATAAAAGAACATTTGGGCCCTATTTACACCTTACACTGCCATGTGGTTCATTGCAGTACATCCCAACACACTAAGGCAATGCAACTCCTATGCACATGAATTGCAGCACACTGTGAATTCCAGTGATGCAATGCCAAAAATGGTGCATGTCTGTTTTTTTGGACGTTTTGGTGCTCTGCCTGCTGAGTCATTTGAATGGACTTCCTTAATCCAATGCATTTTAAGACATGAAAAAAAAAAAGCGCGTTAATGCAGGTGCAATAACGCAATGCACCTGTAGGCCAAGCGCTGAATGGGTCATAAAGACCCGTGGAATCATCCCAAGGGCTGGATTACTCATGTCGCCAACTCAAGTTATGCTACCCCAGTCAGTGATGTATAACCTCACATTTCTGCTCTCAAGCTGAGGTGCCAATTAAAAGCAGCATATCCATTATGTGTTTAACCACTTCAGCCCCGGAAGGTTTACCCCACTTCATGGCCAGACTTTTTTTGCGATACGGCACTACGTTACTTTAACTGACAATTGCGCGGTCGTGCGACACTGTACAACCAAAACATTTTCTTTTTTCCCCACAAATGGAGCTTTCTTTTGGTGATATTTAATCACCTCTGCGTTTTTTATTTTTTGCGCTATAAACAGAAAAATACGGACAATTTTGGAAAAAAAAAAACAGTGTTTTTTACTTTGCTATAAAACATACCCAATAAAAAAAATGTAAAAAAAAAATCAAATTTCTTCATCAATTTAGGCCAAAATTTTATTCTGCTACATAGTTACATACATAGTTACATAGTAGGTGAGGTTGAATAAAGACAACAGTCCATCCAGTTCAACCTGTGTAGGTGTGTGTGGCTGCAATCATCTCACATAACCCTGAATGTTCTGATCATTGAGATGTACGTCTAAGAGTCTTTTGAAAGCCACCATACTACCCGCAGAAACCACCTCTTGTGGTAGAGAATTCCACAATCTTGTAGCCCTAACCGTAAAGAAAACCCCACGTTGCCTGAGGTTAAAACGCTTCTCCTCAAATCGCATTGTATGCCCCCGAGTCCTCACGCAATCCCTTCGACTGAACAGCTTTTTTTCTAAGCTGAGATCCCCATTGAGATATTTATAAAATTGCTATCATGTCCCCCCTCAGGCGTCTCTTCTCCAGGGAGAATAAATCAAGCGATTGCAGACGCTCTTCATAATTAAGGTCCTCCAATCCCCTTAGTTGCCCTTCTCTGGACTCTCTCCAGCTCCAACACCTCCCTCCTGAGGACTGGCGACCAGAACTGGACAGAATACTCCAGATGCGGTCAGACCAGAGTTTTATAAAGTGGAAGGATTATGGATTATAGACTTATCTCTGGAATACATCCCTTTCTTTATGCATGCTAATATTCTGCTGGCCTTGGCAGCTGCCACTTGACATTGCATGCTGTTGCCTAGTCTATCATCAACCAAGACTCCCAGATCTTTCTCCATTTTTGATTCCCCCAAGGGTTCCCCTCCTAATGTGTATTGTGCTTTTATGTACATGTTTTTGGTACAAAAATCTCAATAAGCGTATATTGATTGGTTTTCGCAAAAGTTATAGCGTCTACAAACTATAGGATAGATTTATGGAATTGTAATTTTTTAATTTTTTTTTTTACTAGTAATGGCAGCAATCAGCGATTTTTAGCGGGACTGTGACATTGCAGTGGACAAATTTGACACTTTTTGGGGACCAGTGACACCAGTACAGTGATCAGTGCTAAAAAAAATGCATGGTCACTGCACTGACACTTTCAGGGAAGGGGTTAACATCAGGGGCGATCAAAGGATTAACTGTGTTCCCTGGGTGTGCTTGCTAACTGTAGGGGGGGTGCTTTGACTGGGGAAAGACAGAGATCAGTGTTTCTTCTTAGCAGAAACACAGGATATGCATCTTCTGACAGAACGGTGATCTGCCTTGTTTACATAGGCAGTCACCAACATAATGGTCACCAAGTGTCGGCAAACATCGGGTAAAATCGGACCCGCTGATTGGCTCCTGATGTGTACAATCATAGCGGAAGCGGGTCGCTGGCACCCCAGATCTAGAACAAAAATACGTTATATACTGTATATATATATATATATATATATATATATATATATATACATATATATATATATATACTGTAGTCGTGGAAGTGTCGTCATAACCCTCCGACCTACGGACCCACGTTGCTACACCACCGCCGAGGATCAGCACGTCCCCTGCCTCGCAACAGGAGAACGCCGCTCATCCCCTACAAGCGACAGCTCCGCAAGGGATTCGGATGGACACCCTGGACGAACACTGCCCAGATGCCCCAATTACTTTGAGATGCCTATTTTAAACGCACTTTTGTGAGTAACACTCTTCTTATTGTTATTAAATACTTGCATTGCTACACTTAGATTGGCGCTGGTCTTCTCTTCTCTTTTTCTTGGATCCATACAGGTTTACTTCACCCTCCAATGCCTGCAGCCATCAAAGTGATTAGCAACACCGGACTTTATCATCTGCATTTTGCCCATACTTAGACTATTGCAGCAGCCCGTGCATTCCGATTGCACCAATCTCTCCCCTTTCCAGCTTTGGGAACAGCAATCTCCAGAGTTTCCACTACCGACTCTAAGGCATGCTGCTGAACGTGTTCTAGCAATTTCCTATATGCCCTTTCCAGATGCTGTTCTTTCCTTAGCAAGTGTTCCAGATCAGATTTAAGCTCCGAGACCCCTGAGAGACTGAACATAGCCTCTCTGTATTCTTGCAGGTCCTCAAGGGTAGGTTCCCCTTCATCACCAAACACAAACACATCTGTAAGGCTCTCCCACAGCAATCCAGGGATACCAAAGTCATATCCCTCCGGAGAGCATTCTGATGTCTCTCCTAAATATTTCTGCTCTGCGTGACCATGCCATTGCAGAGCCCAATACTGATTGTCCAGCTATATCTCCTGCTGGACCAGCCTGTCCAACTCAGATACCAATTGCTCCTGGGGCCACTCTCCCAGGAATACCATCTGTAACTCCCGTTGGTCACTGGCCCGTTGCCAAGGGGTTGGAAAGCACTTGCCCTGGTATATACCAGCAAGCTGGAGGACTCCAAGCCAGAGCTCCACCCGACTATGCTGCCTGAGCTCCAGGTATTGATCCACAGATACTGTCCTGGGGTGTACTGAAAGGACGATCCGCAGCACCCCCTCGAACTCTGATTCCAGGTCCATTTCTCTGTTGGGTCGACCAAAGTCTGCTATCCCGATCTTGGATCCCGGTGGAGGTTAGGATGTCCCAGACTGCAGGAAGCATCCCACCGCTTGCCACCAATGTAACGTAATCCAGACATCCCAACTGGGTATCTCCGCCAAGAAGCTACTTCCTAAGCTCTGGAACACGGGATCCATGAATCTAGCTATAGTTACCCCAAGAACTTGACAGTACAAGTTTTGGAGTGAAACCAGAATGAACTGTTTATTGAAACACAATGCACAAGGTGATATACACTCTGACACCCCCCCCCCCCTCTTAGCCAATCCACACAAACATATACATCCCATAATAAGCTTACTCAAGGCAGACAGGAACAGTAGAACAATGGAATGCAGGTATTCAACAATAACAAACCCCCACCCCAGTAGCAAGGGTCTATGAAACACTTTTGCAATATCCTAGCAATCTGCAATATATCTTTATATATTTCCTGAGGGACACTGTTCAGAAATATTATTGTCCCAAGTGAAAGAGCCCCCTCACTCTTTCAACACAACCACACATATAGAACCCAGGATAACCAGGGTAACACGAAAGGCTGAGTCCGATGTGGTTGTACAGTGAGTCTGATTAGTGCAGACCCGACTGGGGTTCTTGGTCACCCTGTGCCCCTAATAGACACAGGGTGACTTACACATAAGAGGCACCGGGGAAGCTGGACAAGTAGTCTCCCAACCTCCCTAAAGCAATCTGGGTTCCCAAAGCCCCCTAACCAAAGTGACTCACGTCACAAACGACATCTCACAGTCCCAGCCACTAGAAGTAAATAAACGAGTAGGACCTCCTAGGTGACATTGATCAAATATGGACCTGATCCTATTTGATCACTGATGTTGCAGAAATGTATCACTTTATCAGTGATATCACTGACCAAATATAGTCATGTTCATGTTTTTTTTTTCTTAAATTGGCATCACCCACTTCTTCCTCAAACCTCAACTATACAAGAGTGATGTGTTTTTTTTTTTTTTTTTACCTCCCACTGTGTCCTGGGGTAACTAAGTCACAAATCCCAAGAGTGTGTGGTTTTTATAGCCCTGGATATTTCACTCGAGACAAAAACAGAATGTCATGATACAGATCTCTGCATGTGAGAGATCCATGTGATCTAGCATTGTGTTATGAATGGGCTGAATACAAGAGACAACTGGCTCCCAAAAGATGGCAGATCTGCAGCAGAAGAGCCGTAGGTGAGAAGGGGACAACACAGGATCTGCAGGGCTTATATGTTTATACTGCAAAACAGTCACAAAAGGTAAGGGGGATATAGGGAATCATTTTAATGCTTGGAAGGTATGCAGGGGATGCTCTCTGAAATACCATATCAGATCACAGCCCTGTAGATTAGGGAGACTTTGCTGACATGAAATGTAGTCCAAGCAATGTTGCATATGACATTCGCCAAAAATATTAATCAGTGTAATTAATCTAGCAAAAAAAGATGCATCATTTGAATACAGTTATGGGCTTGCAAAGTCTAAAGCATTCACAGCACGTTTGTAATATTTCTACATAATTTTTTTAATTGAATCGACAGTTGTCATTTGTATACTGAGGATATTCTCTCTAGTTTATTACTTTTACTGTGTACATTTAGTTGGGTTTTAAAACAGTTTAAGACTAAAATGCTATACCATTTATTCTCTTGGAGATATTTGGAATATAGACAATTTCAGGGCAAGGTGCAGACAGACCAGAGACCTAATGTGCTAATTACCGAAGACTGGGAATTTATCAAATAACCAACATTTCAGCAAGGGTCACCACCCTTATCAAAGTACAGCAAAACACAACATGTCAAGTTAATCAAACTGTCTCCTAAGAGAGCACCTCACTGTTGCCTAGCAACCTGAATCGCATAATGCTAGAAAAAAGGTGCGATCACAGGAGTAGAATAGGGCATTCAGCAGTCAGGTATTCCATATCTAAATGGAAACTAATATGGCAGAAAATCACTATATTAAAAGAAACATTTAAATGAATACCTAGAGCATAATGGTAGTAACATTATACACATACTAACATACAAAAAGGATCAGGCACAGGCAACTATGCATTAAATGAATATGCAGCAAGGTGAGTAATAAAGCAATTTTACAAGTAATGATGTAAAATAGAAAAAGAGAATTTTCAGAAGTGTTACATCAAAGTATCACAGGGTGGTTCTATTATTTGTTAGATGTGGTTGTCAGTCTGGACAACCATGCAGCGCACCTCACCTTGGAAGTTTCAGGATTTGATCTTGGGATAGGATTTTAGGAATATCCAGGGTTTATTTTAATTTAATGCATTTTATGTTTTAAAACCTTCAGGGGGACCACATTAAAAAAAAAAAAAAAAGAAGAAAAATAGCCGAGTTAAGCTGCTGTGGTCATTTTCTACATTTATTTTTCATATTACCAGCAAAATGAAAATAACTCAGCAAAATCTTTTTACACATTCAGTTCACCAATTATTAAGAAGACCTACTGTTCTTTTTAATGGAAAGTTTGTTATCACATGTAATAACGCATAATCCATTTTCAATAGAAGGAAACTGAAGAATGACCTTTCTCAGGGTAATGTAAGGATACATTTACATATCTATTTTTTTATGCAGTTTAGTTGCAGTGCAGCACAGTCTATGCACATTACCATTCATCCTAATGAAAGAGGTTTTACTTTGCCTGATTTAGTGCAAAACAAAATGAGAAGAGCGTTTTCAAACAAAGTGCAGCAATTCTTTTTGCCTCCCCCCATATAAAGTAACCCACCTCTCACCCCTCTTCCAAATGCATACTTACCTCTAACCTGTGGAAGCAATGAAGGTAGGTACAGTATACCACTGGTAATAGGAAACTGCAGTACTTTAGGTTTAATCGTTTCATATTGCTGCAAGGCCTTTGTTACTATTACTAACACAATGTTCTTTTTGTTTTTTTGTTTTTTTATTTACTTCAATTGCTAAATTACACAAACACTATTTGAATTTATGTTTTAACCACTTGCCTACTGGGCGCTTTTACCCCCTTCCTGACTAGGTCAATTTTCAGCTTTCAGCGCTGTCCACCTTGAATGACAATTGTGCGGTCATGAAACATTGTACCCAAATAAAATGGTTATCTTTTTTCACACAAATAGAGCTTTCTTTTGGTGGTATTTAATCACCACTGGGGTTTTTATTTTTTTTGCTAAATAAATAAAAAAAATACAAGAGCTTAGTTTATACAATTTTGGAAACAGGTAATTTTTCTCCTTCACTGATGTGTGCTGATGAGGTTGCACTGATGGGCACTGATGGGCACTGATGAGGTAGCACTGATGAGGCGGCACTGATCAGAATTTGATGAGCACTTATAGGCAGCACTGATGAGGCAGGTCTGGTCGGCACTGATGAGGCTGCACTGATAGGTGGCACTGATGGGCATTGATAGGTGGCACTGATGGGTGGCCCTGATAGGCATCACTGATAGGCACTTATAGGCAGCACTGATGGGCACTGACAGGCTGCACTGATTGGCACAGATGAGGTAGCACTGATGAGCACTAGTGGGCAGCACTGATGAGGCGGCTCTGGCGGGCACTGATGAGGAGGGATTGTGAGGGATGAGGCTGCACTGATAGGCAGCACTGATGGGCACTGATAGGTGGCAATCATAGGCGGCACTGATAAACAGCACTGATGGGCACTGATGGGTACTGGTAGGAGGCACTGATGGGTACTGGTAGGCAGCACTGATGGGCACTGGTAGGCGGGACTGATAGGTGACATTGATGAGGAGGCACTGATTGGCAGTACTAATGGGCACTGATAGGCAGCACTGGTGGGCACACATTAGCAGCACTGGTGGGCACTGTTTGGACTGCAGTGATAATCAGTGCCCTGCTCATCAGTGTACATGTCCCTTTTAGAGAAGCTGGTTGTCGGCGCTCTTCTCCTCTCCTCATGCTGAGGAAAGGAGTGCCGATAACCGGCTTCCAATTACATCTGTGATCAGCTGTGATTGGATACAGCTAATCACGTGGTAAAGAGCCGCTGATTGGCTCTTTACCCCGATCTGTGATCAGCAGCGTCCTCCGGACACTGCTGATCACAGAGAAACCCGCCCACGCCCAGCAGTGGCGCGATCACAGGGGGCTGTCCTATGATGGCCTTCAACGAATAGCTGTCCGCGCTATAGCTGAATAACGGCTACAGCACGGACAGCTAGTTCTGGGAGGCCATCATATGACGGCCTCCTCTAGTGATCACGCCCGCTGTTGGGTGTGGGCGGTGCGCTCTGTGATTACAGTGTCCGGATGACACTGCTGATCACAGATGGGGGTAAAGAGCCAATCAGCGGCTCTTTACTGCGTGATCAGCTGTGTCCAATCACAGCTGATCACAGATGTAAATAGAAGCCGGCTATCAGCACCCCTTTTTTTTCTCGAAAAGCGGTTACAATGTTCCTCAGGCTTCTAAGGGTTCAGTCACATCAGGTGCACTGGGACTGCATGGGACAGCCTTGTTCCCTATGATGGCAGTTCACATCACTGTGTTGCAGTGGTGTGAGCTGAAATAAAACGACTGCATGCAGCTTTATTTTTCAGCGCAATCGGTTGCAATGCGAAATACTGCATTGCAACACTTCTGTGTTAACAGAACGTAGTGAAATGTAATTTAAAACATTTTAATAAAGTTCTAACAAAATATAAGAAAAAAGTAAACAGTGTGTCACGCTAAGATGCTGGTGGCTTCCTGGTGTAAACGAGCCTTAAGCTCCTTATAATACTGATTATTTATTTCCTTTTTAACATATCCATTTCTTTGTTTATTTGGAAAATCCCAACAACAAAGTTTTAACTAAAGCTATAAAAAAATATATTTTTTTATTGAAACAAACCCACTAAACTAAACCTAAAAACATTTTCAAAAATCCCCCACAGCAAAACCTCACCCACCTATACAATACCATTTTAAATTACACATGATATACAGATACTCCTTACTGGGAATCAAAGACTGATCAGACTAAATAAGTAACCTGGTTGTTATAGCTCAAGTGTGATATTCCCAATGCACACGTTCCTGAAACTCGCTATAAATGTAGATGGGTGCTGCAGCGTCCCCCAGATGAAACCGAGAACATTCAAAGTGAGAAGTATGGCAAGCCTGATAAAGGGGTCCTGTATGATGTGATCACTGAATAAAGCTTTAGATCTGTCTTTGAGATCCTGGTGTGCTGGTGAAATACTTCTCACATATATTTATAGAGTCCCAAGGGTAGACGCTGCACTCTACTTGTGAGCTAAATGCCTTGGTGCATACCTACAAGGAGATATCTAAATGAATCACAAACAGACATAAAGGCACTCACAGGTCTTGCAGCGGGGACAAATCATAGCAACAGCTTTTTATTGGCAATGCTTTGTTTTCAAAGGAGTCCCTCTATACCTGTTTTGGATATGTATAAAGATAAATATATACCAATATTGAATAATTTTTAATAGCAACAGACATTTATATGAGTTGGACTATTAAAGAGTATTTTGGTCATTGGTCAAGAGCTCTTTTCTTTGTCTATTTTGTATGATGTGCAGACCTACTGCTTATTTGTATTATCCCACAGGTCCTTAGTGAGTGTGACCTGTCAGGTGCCTGCAAGTACTTTTCAACAATTCAGGAGTAATAAAACCTGGATTAACTGAAAATACTTGAGGAAGGAGAACAAAGGTTAAGCCAGCCATAAATGGAGGGATTTTCTGGTTGCAAGAAAGATGATGTTAACTGAGAGAACTGAGTGATCAAACACCGCTGATCGCTCAGTTCTCCCACTCTGCTATAAGCAGCATAGGCGTGCGCACAGGGTGTGCCGGGTGTGTCTGGGCACACCCTAATCACCTAGGGCACATTAGCATTATCGCTCTGTTTGCCAGTGAGGAGATGGGAAAGATCTCCCTCGGACCTGCTCTGCCATAAGAGAAGTGCCACACACTTCTATTTCACTTTGCCAGCAGGGAGAGTAATGTACCGGGGCCATATACATGTAGACAAACACATGCATGTGTATTTAAACTTTGGTGTGCACACCCTAATGCAATAGGCTGCACACACCTATGATAAGCAGAGAGCTGTGTCAGTCAGCTGCTCTTCCCTGCAGTGCTCAATGGATTGCTGGGCTGTGCAGGGGGCGAGAGGGTCTGGCTTAGGCTCTCAGCAGATCGCTAAGAGGCTGAGCCAGGTGCCAGTCCAGGCATCTGGGTGGATTCAGACCATATGCTTGGGATCTTGCCCGAGACTGGACCTGCTGACATCAGCAGCAGCGGGCTTCAGCTCACTGTCGGCTGAAAGCAGGTGACAGGATTGCAGAATGAACTCCACATTTGTGATCCATAGGAGAAGTATGGCCAAAAAAGCATTGGCCACATTTCTCCTTTAAAGGGGATGTAAAGTCATAAGTTTTTTATCATAATATATTCAATGCATTCAGATAAAAAGCCTTCTGTGTGCAGCAGCCCCCCTCAGCCCCCATAATACTTACTTGAGCCCCCTCTCTATCCAGCGATGTCCATGCGTACACAGCAGTGGCGCCATTGACTCCTGCTGTTGTCAAACTCAGTTAGCCAAACAGGAGAGAGAGGGGGCAGGGCCGAACGGAATCTCTGAATGGATACACAGAGCTGCAGCTCGGCTTGGGTGACCCCATAGCAAGCTGCTTGCTGTGGGGGCACTCAACAGGAGGAAGGGGCCAGCCAGGGACCTAAGAAGAGGAGGATCTGGGCTTATCTGTGCAAAACCACCGCAGAGAGCTGGTAAGTATAGCATGTTTGTTATTTTAATTTAAGAAATCGAGACTTTCCAATCACTTTAATCCCATTTCAGAATAGTAATAGTGAGGCACAGAAGGAAGCAGATTATCCATGAGTTTCCTTCTTCAAATTGATATTTGCATATAAAACAATCCAATAGCCCAGGTTTTGGGACATTTGAGATTTTCGAGAACACACTGATGGTTAACAAGTTACAGCTAATCAGAAATAAATATTTCAGTGCTTTAACCTCTCTAAATTAATAGACATTGAAAAGTAAAGTAATGAATTACTACGGGTTATACTCTTTAGGCAGTTTTGGTCAAGTTTTTTGAGGTCTGACCTTTGCCTGTTTTTTTTTTTTTTTTGCTCAGTTCATGGTTTCCAATATCAGACTAAGCAATACGGAATTGTTATGGTAGGAAATCTAATATTGAGCACGTTGTCATTCAACTTCAGTGGGCAGAAGAGGTTCTGGCATTTCACAATTGAATGACAGGATCCAGCAGGGGCTCCTCAGGACTACAGAGAATAATACGAATAATATCCTTAGTAATTGCAGGTACCACAAGGTACCTTTATTTCATTGCTACCATATAAATCATTAGTATTCACTTTAAAGGAGGTGTAAAGTAAATTGACTTCAGCTAAAAGAAACTGATGAGATGAGGTTTCTGTGGCTCCATCCTGAAATTTTATCTCTAAATACAACACATTAAATGACTTCCTGAAATGAACTGCTTGTGCCGTCCTTCACAACAAGGTATCGCTTTCTAAAGTATACTGTATATGTGTTAATGGGATGCAGTGTAAGTTTATTGTAATGTGCACAACAGTTATATAAGAATAAGGAGCATTAGAACCCTACTGCATTACTGCTTAGGAGTATAATAATTATTCATTTTTTTAAATAAAATGTGAATTTCAGTTATAGTGAAAATTATTACTATAAAAAACTGTCACATGAAAGTGTTTCACTAGCTAAGATATGCATTGCTGCCGTATTGCAATGCCTTTAGGGAAGATTTGAGGAAAAAATCTAGGAAAACTCAGGTTACCAGGTTGGTGTTTTTTCTGGATGAATTCGTCTGTAAGTTGGTGCGATTCTTAGAAAAATTTACAGATGCACAGTTACTGTTCTGAAAAAAAATTTAGGCTTGCATTGTTGACATCCTTCCAAAATTGCTAATTCTTTCATTATTTTAATATTCAGAGTCACTTACCCACAACAAGAATGTATCAGGCTTGTTTTAGAAATAAGTCAGAGCTCCTAATTTGCATGTTCTTTCCAGGGCAAATGTGTCATGGAGGGCAGACAACTTGTATTTGTAAAAGGAGAGGAAAGCAGTAGCATCCAATATTTTCCTGCAATATTGAGTTTTTAAAGCACCAAAGCTCAACCCTGGGGATGAAAAATCCTTATTTTTGCTGTGGGTCCCCCTCCTCAGTGCAAAGGTTACCAATTGTTTTATCGAGGGCAGTGTTTCACAAACTTTTTTCAGTCAAAGTAGTCTTTAGGCCCCGTTCACACTGGGGCGATCCGACTTCCCCGGGCGACCACACAGGTCGCGGCGTGCTGCTCGCACCGCGACCTCGGAGCGGCGGGCACGGACTTCATAACATTGAAGTCTATGCAGGTCGCTCCAGGTCGCCCCAAAGAAGCTCCGGACCCTTTTTCTAAGTCGGAGCGACTTGTGTCGCTCCTATTAGAACGGGTCCACAGCTTCTGTATGGCAGGCGACCTACGGCGACCTGTCAGGCGACCAGGTCGCCTGACAGGTCGCCCCAGTGTGAACGGGGGCTTAAAGTTATGCACAATCGTGAGGCACCCCATTCTAAAATATAAACAACAAAACGAATCGTTTTATATATTGCAGCAACATGCACACACATAGGACACCCAACATTAGAGGTTATTTATTCTTTCAAAGCAAATAGAGCAAAGTAGGAGTGGGGCAAACAAGGATGCTGTCCATGTGCCTCCTTATCAACCGATGAAATCATTGGTTGTTTGAACACTGGTAGCTAGTAGGTTGTCATGGTGCACAATGAAAACCTGACACTTTGCTTAACTAAAATGCAGGCTTGATCCACCTGCTGACTTGTATACAATATTTGGGCATTTTGCCAAGGCACCCCTGCAGAAACCTCAAGGCACCCCAGGATACCTGGGCACCCTTGTTGAAAAAGGCTGATCTAGGGAATGAAAGCAAGGTAGTATACTTACCTTATTCCTTGCTCACCCAGCAGCTGGTGCTCTCTTTTGCATTTCGATGCTCCAGGGTTGTAGGTGGGTCTTTGGTGTTCTCCTGTACAATACAGAACTGCTGATCTTACGCTGTATAGGATGAGGTCAGAGACCTGCAATTGCTCATGCAGCAAAGGGAAGAGGCTTTAGAGGGCAAGTTGCACAACGAGGAGGAATAAGGTAAATATATTATCTTATTTATTCCCTGGACAAAACAAGCAGTTTACCTTTTTAAGTGGGTCCCCTGAGCTTAAGCTTTAATGTTTTCAGAGTTGTATAAAGTACTCAAAACCCATACTTGAGTAAAAGTACAAGTGCTCGATCAAAAAGTGACTTGAGTAGAAGTGGAAGTGCTCGATCAAAAAGTGACTTGAGTAGAAGGACTAAAGTATTCAACATTTTTTGTACTTAAGTATTGCAAGTAGTTTTTTAAAACATTTTGCTACTTATGTACTGAAAGTAAAAGTACCAGTAGTTTTGAAAAGAATTTGCTACTCAAGTACTGAAAGTAAAAGTACAAGTACTGTGTTTTGTAGTTATTAAAGAAAGAAGTCAAAAGTTTGAACATCATATTGTTTTTTTATTATTTCAAATGCAGCTTTTATTTATACATACAGTAGCACTTATTTTCGTATGCGCTGATAATACTCATGTTCTGAGCTTCATGAAACCTGCCATCTACTGTTCTGGCAGTGGTCATTTTTAAAAATAGTAACTAGTAACTATGCAGCACAAAAAAAAAATATCGGAGTAGAAGTATTGAAATCATCGAAAAAATGTAAAAGTGGAAGTAGGAGAAAAAAATTCTACTCTAGGAAAGTACAGATACTGCCTTTCGGTACTTAAGTACAGTAGTGAAGTAGTTCTACTTAGTTATTATACATCTCTGAATGTTTTTAATGGAGTTGGGAATAGTTAAAACCTCTGTCAGGTTTTTATTGCAACGTGTGTGCCCATTTGGGAGACACACTAATATACCCAGATATGAAGGGTCATATTTCTGGGTTAGCATGTATTAAACATATATAATAATGTTACCTTTAAAATATAATGTTCTTGACATGCTTACAACCTATGCCTTGGATCACATGAATAATTGTTTTATTTTTACATTAGTCTGGATTTAAAAGCTAAAAAATTACAAGCAAACCTCCTGTTCTAAAATCTATCCCAGTTGATGGCCAATTTAAAATACATCTCTCTCCTAAATGTTTTTCCAATCAGCGTGGCATCGGGAAAGGTTTAATGTGACAATCTAAGTGTTTTGAGATTCTCAAATCACCTGCATAGTTGCCAACATTCTCCAAAAATGTTTAGGGGCACTTTTTTATGTAGGCATAGTATTGTTTTTATAAGGGGAGGGACATTCATTCGTAGGCTTGGCTTAGCAGTAGAGAAAAATGTGGAGCATGAAGCACGTTAGGAAGAAATATATAGTATAAATTAAGCTAAATATTGGGAGTGGCTTAAAGGGGGTGTGGGTAAATAGAGTCTGAGATTACTTGCATAGTGAAGAATGTAGTAATATATAGGAAAAGAAGGAAAAGAGAAAGAGGGATGGTGGGTGAGAAAAAAGAAAAAGAAGGATTGAGGGAGTGAGGAAGAGCTAAAGAAAGGAAACGGGAAAGAGGGATGGAGAGAGAGAGAAACAAAGAAATAAAGGGAGAAAGAGAGAGGGAGAGAGAAAAAAGAGAAAGAGGAATGGATGGAGAGAGGGAGGGAGGGAGGGAGAGAGAGGGGAAGAGAGGGGGAGAGAGGGGGAGAGGGTGGAGAGAGGAGGGGGAGAGAGAGAGGGGGAGAGAGAGGGAAAGGGGGGAGAGAGAATAAGTGGGAGGGAGAGAGAAGGAGGGGGAGAGGGAGAGAGAGGGAGAGAGAGAGAGAGAGGGGGAGAAAGAGGGAGGGAGAGAGAGAGGGAGAGAAAGAAAGAAAGAAAGAGGTAGAGGGGGGAGACAGACTGACCAGGTATGTACATAATGACCAAGGTTATGATGGATATGGGTGCTACCAGTGAAGAATACCCCTTGATAAACTACAGGTAATAATTTGTGAAGCACAAGAATAATATGTAGGCTTTCAGACTAACAGCATACTTTGTTGGGATCCATTTAGTCACCATACTTGGAATCAATGTACTCCAGAAAGGAGAGAGAGAGAAGGAGAGAGAGAAAGAGACAGAGAAGGAGAGCCAGAGAGAGGGAGAGAGACTTTCAATTACTATTCCAGGATTAGAGAGCTTCTCCTTCCTCACATAGCAGCTCTATGTCACAACACAGGAAGCCCAGACAGCGCACCCATTGGCTGGGACGCGATGCAGTCTGCCTCCTGCTACAGTTTACTCTTACATCGCTCCCAGAACCTTCCAACTCAAGCCCACCAAGCTTACTATGCTGGAGGGCAAGGGATGGTCACAGCGACCATGCGGAGGAGCGGTGTGGCCTTTTTATGGGGGATCAGCACAGTCTGCCCCTGACCATGACAAAGCCTATTTTACAAGATTCTGCCAGAGACAGGCTGAGACCTGTTGGCAACTATGCACCTGCTAGAGAGACTTTCTAACAGTTTAATAAAGTGCTGTGATTATAGCTATGGGCTCTGGATTCAAATCCCATTCTGCATTTAGGTTGCATGGACTTCTGTGTTTCCATGAGGTTTCCTCCAGATAAGTTAGACAGAATGTGAGGAGAATCTCTTCTATGAAAACAGAAAATCATTTTATCAGAATAGAACCTCATCTAAGGTATAATGTCTGCCTGTGTTGCCTTAATGACCTTTACCTAATGACCACAGCAGAATTGCTTCTTTCTCCTTATAAGTCAACAGGAATGCCAAAGCAGCTTTAAGCAGATTGATGCAGCTTTAAAAGAGGTAAAATACAGATCAAAAGTTGCATCTCAAATTATCATACTTTGAATGATCTCAATAGCATCTCAAACAGATCTCAAATGAAAGCTCATTGCACCTAAAATCAAGCTGCATTTGCCCCTTGGCACAAGCTCAAAGACCGTTGTCTTTCCCCTAATTTTCTTATTTCCACTTCCTTAAATACAGGGTGCCACCTGTACATGGTCAAAAAGAGCAATAAGCTTTAGGGCCAGCAACAAAGCATGTCCCCCACATGAACATTTAGCGGAGCAGCTCGCATTATTAGTAATAATAATCCAAGCATGTTGTATTTCTGCATCTTAGACCTAGTGAACATACAAAAGATGTACTTTAGCAAATGTCATCATGAAGTCCTTTATGAAAAGTATAACATATATTCTATCCTTCCAAAATCTGCTAAAAATGTATTTTCTAAACCATGATACTACAAGAAAAACTGCAAGTTATAGCCAACATTGCATTCCTGAATATTATTGCAGCTCCCTGAGATACTGTCATTTTCAGGAAAACTTGTCTAAAATATCTCAAAATCTAGGTTGGGAATAAGGGCGAAATTGCACTACCTTTGTACTGTTACAAAGCAGTGTCACTTACATTTTCTTCTCCTATCCATCTTTTATGTATTTTAATTGGAAAAAAGGCTCAGTACATATAGGCTGGTGTTC
Source organism: Pelophylax lessonae (assembly GCF_965119305.1). Classification (NCBI taxonomy): domain Eukaryota; kingdom Metazoa; phylum Chordata; class Amphibia; order Anura; family Ranidae; genus Pelophylax; species Pelophylax lessonae. The sequence goes on along the minus strand of NC_138770.1, from coordinate 568,308,226 downwards.
CTATAGCAAATGAAACTGGAGAGCTTATAGTAACCTGACCATTCTTTTGTTTTTGATGGTTTAAATATTATTCTAGTTTTTCATAGCTTCATTCTAAGTAATCATTAAACAAGGTCATGTATTTGGCTGGTCATCTTCTAGATGAAGAGCAATTCCCACTGTGCCAGGAATGGAACAAGCGAGACAAGTGCAATCTGCATTATTTGAGGATTAACATTTAATTTGCATTTATGAAGAAATGTTCTTTCAATATGCATGCAGTTTAATTGGTATTATCTCAATCATTCTTTCCTAAATCTGTCAGCATATGCTCCCTGACATTTCTTTTTAAAAGTTTCTAACCAATAGACAATGTATGCTTAAAGAGAATCTGCACCAGACCATTCATTTCAACAACAATCTCAACAAAAAGGGTTTCCAAAAAAAAACAGTTGGTGATCCCGGACAACAAGTACTCCAAAAAGAAAAAAGAAGAACAAGGAGAGGAAGACAAGCAACAAAAAGAACCAAGTATCCCCGACAAGCAAGAAACCGGAAGGGCTAGCACAGCTGATCTTTCACAATAATGATGTCAGTAAAGTTATCAATTAGACTGATGTTTTCTTAACATCTTAGATTTTACTTCTGTCAAAAGAACTGTCCTTTGCACCCCACTCCCATTTTGATATTTTTTCAACCCTTCTAGATGTGAATAGGTTTGTTCGTAATATCCTGTTAAGGAAACATTTCCCTGTTGATTTAGAGTTGGATTCAGCATCTCAGGAGTTGATTTTAAACAACATTGATTCCGCTGACACTTTTGACTTTCAGGATCTTATTGCCAGATCCACTCTTGCGAGACTCCAGTCCGATTTCTCTCGGGGTATGTATGGCATAGATAAGGATGATACCAACAAGGGCAAAAAATATTTTTATTCCATTAAGACATGAAGTTCAGCGGTAGAAATGTTTCACCAGTTAGTAGAAAGGGATCTTGTGGATCTAAAGAGAGGATTGTCTACTGCCTTTACTCCTGCCACAGACAATTTAAATAGGTCTGAAGGGAAGCCCTTATCTGTTTGAAATGTCAGAAAGATATAGTGATATGGGAAGCTGACAAGGGTGGAGTGGTGGTGATCCTCTCTTTTGAGAACAATAAGGCAGAAACAATATGACAATTGACAATCCACATACAGCATCCTAAAAAGAGACCCCACTTTTTTTTAAAAGCAATTGTCCCAGCTTCTAGATACTGGGAAGGAAATAGGGGTTTTGACATCCAAATCAGAAGACTCCCTTATGGTGCATTGTCCAGGTATTCTAGTTTTTCACCATTTACCTAAGGTGCACAAAGGTGACACTCTGGTTAAGGGACGACTGACAGTTGCAGGTATTGGCTCCCTGCTTGAAAAAACGTGAGGAATGGGTTGACCAATACCTGCAGCCACTGGTAAAAGGACTACATAGGTACAAAAAAAGGTACATTAAGGATACATCCAGGGTGCTGTCTCATATTAAGGACATTAGATGGCAAGAGTCATATATGTGGGTCACTTTGGAAATTTGGTTTTTATATTTATGGTCATTTCAGTTGATTTTTTGCTACAACCCAATTATTTGATTTTTGATCAGATCTTTTACCTACAATGTAGAGGAGCCTCTATGGGTGCCAAATGTTCGCCATTGTTGGCGAACCTGTACATGGGCTGGTGAGAGGAGGAGTTCCTGTTCTCCCATTCCAATCCATGTGCGGATGCCATCAGATGGTATGGCAGGTTCATCGATGACCTCATAGTTGTATGGGATGGGGCCAGTGTGGATCTGTCTGCCCTCCTGTCTTATGTCAATACAAATCACCTTGGTTTGGAGTCTAGCCATGAGAGTAATCATAGCATGATTAACTATTTAGATGTCACTCTTGTGGAGGACCATACAACAGGTACTGTTCACACCCATACATTCTGCAAAGAATGTGCTTGTAATTCGTTGCTCCTGGCAATGAGTTGTCACCCCTTCCAAACCATACCTTCTAATCCTGTGGGGGAATTTATTAGAGCACGACGGAATTGTTCCAGCACAGTTAGCTTCTTGCAGGAATGTAATATCATCACTTTGAGGCTTAAAGAGAGGGGATACCAGGATTGGCATATTAATATGGATGTCACAACAGCCAAGAATAGAGATAGATGCACACTCCTCACCAAGAAAAGCAATAGGCATTTGTCTGAATCCAACAAAAGTAATCCTGTTACTTTTGTAACCACCTTTTCACAAGAATTTAACCAAATTAAAGGCATTATATCCAAATATCTGCCTGTCATCTCTGCAGACAAGGATCTTGTTCCAGTGCTTTCTAAGGGCTGCAGGTTCTCAAGCAGATGCGCTAGGGCACTTGGTAATATTTTGTCTCCTAGTCTTTTTCAATCTGGTGGTATCAGACATACATGGTTATCCACTCATGACTCTTTCCACTGTGGCCTGGGATCCTTTCGTTATTGCGATAAGCACAGTAGGAATAACAAGACCATTGTCTCTCAATCCACTGCCAGAGAATACACAATTTGAGATTTCATTAATTGTGGCACAAAGAAAGTTGTATATGTTGTGGAATGCACAGCGTGCACACTGCATTATGTCGGATGCACCTCCAGATCTCTTAGGGTCAGGATGAGTGAACGCTATAATGGTGCAGTTTATTCCAATAACAGGAATCTTTCGAATGTATCGAAACACTTTAAATGTGCATGCTGGAAATATGGAATCTTTAGAATTTAGTGATGTGTAAAGGTTAATAAGCTTCCCCGGGGAGGTATTCTCCACCATAGACTGCTTGAGAGAGAGTCTGGTGGATATTTACTCTTGGTACTAGAACCCCTGGAGGTATTTCTAAAATAAAATTAAACTAATAATATAAAGTATTGATTGCATTGGATGTTTGTATATCAGCTGCATCACCCTTATTGTTTCTATTAATGGAATGCTTTCTTTTTGTTGTAGAGCGCAACATCATTCTAGATACCAGCTTGCACAAGCCTATTGTTATGCATGGTGTCTTTTTGATATGCTGAATGTTTTCATATTATTGTAAGCCCATATCCGATGTGAAAAGAATCCAGTGCTGTTTTTTTGTGTCATCTGCCATTTCTTTTTTTTTTTTATTGAAAAATTGTTTTATTGACACTGCTTTTCCTTATATGAGGGATGTAGTATAAATGTTCTGTCATTCCATTTTTGAATTTGCTGTGAACAAGGATGTAGGCCGAAATGTGTCAGCTGCTTTTAATCTTGACCTTTACGTAGCAAATAAAGATTTTGCATGGGATTCTGGAGTTGCCGGTTACATCTTTCTTGGAGCTCAACAAAAGATTAAAAGGAGCTTGCAGCCAATTCATGTACCTGTCACAAAGAATGATGGGCACTGAGTTTGGCATGTCAATACCGGACATTGCTTCCTCAATGCGTTCCATCCCTGGCCACTGACAGGTTGGAGCCTGATGGGGAACTAGTCTCTCTGACACAAGTAATTGTCAAATTTGGGTAATAACATCATCACTATCCCCGACCCATTTATTCACAATTAGCTTGTAGCTAGGGAAATTCTCAGTCAACGGCTGATTGGAGCTGAGGATACAGAACCGTGCAGGAAGCTATCCTATCCAAGACAGCTTCCTTGCACAGACAAGCCCCAATCTGATTACTAGCATACTGGTGTAGGCCAGCTCAGAGCCGGTCCTAATTATTACAAGCAGAAAATACCCAAGCTCAACCACACAATTGGAAAATACTTTCTGATAGGGATGCACCAATACCATTATTTTAACACCAAGTACGAATACTTTTTTTAAGTACTCGTCGATACAAATTACTGATACCTATCGCCTAGGAAGAGTAGGTAGAGGGATGGTTTGGGAGGGTGGGGGAGTTAGGGAGCTGGGTGAGGCTGGAGTGAGGGCAGGGTGGGGGGGAGTAGGAGGGTAAGGGAGGGCAGGGTGGGGGAGGGAGTAGGAGAGTAAGCGAGGACAGGGTGGGGGGAAGCAGGAGAGTAAGTGAGGGCAGGGGGGAGTAGGAGGATAAGTGAGGATGAAGAAGCACAGGGGTGATGAGTATGCATCAGAGGGCTTCTCTTTCCTGTTATGTAATCTGCCCCCCCCCCAGGTTTAACCCTTACACTGCCGTCCCATTCTCTCACCATACACCATGGCCCCTCCATTCTCATGCAGAAGCCTCAAGAGCCAGATGGTGAGGATAAGCAGAAAAGTTGAAGACCAACAGCTCCAGCGCTCCTTGATGCTGGAGCAGCTCCAGAGTCTGGGAAGACATTGCTGTCCTGTCCTGCTTCATCTCTGCCAGTGCTGCCCTTACTCCAGACCACACTCAGGGCTCACGTTCATAGCCCCGTTACAGCAGTCATAGCCAGCAATGACAGAGCTCCAAGGAGGGGTCACCTGCCTTCTTGCTGAATAACACAGCTTGAGGCCCACACAGCATGGTGGGAGCTGTAGTTCTCTGCTGCCTTTTAGTGTACAGTCAGTCTATGAGCATCGGCACAGCTCCCCCCTCACAACCTACCACAGTGCTACCTAATGGTGTCATTCTTGTGTCGGGTGGCTGAAATGTTATTGGTATCAGTGCAACCCTATTTGCTGACATTCGGTGCTCAGGCTTGGAAATCCCCACTCCCCTGTTCAAACATCCAAAGCAGAAATTAAGCCGGCAACTTGATAACTCCTTGGTATTATCCTTTTTATGACTACATCATACACACAGGATCAACGCTGATATGTTTCGGCCATTACAGTCTTACTCATATCATGATTAACATTAAAATAGCATTGCTTATACTGTATATTGTAAAAACAGTATTGGTTTTCAGATTTGTTGTCATCTGGTGTGCACCCTCTATATATTGTAAAAATCCACCCCCCAACTAATGGAGAGGGCAGAATGGAACATAATTACAATTAAAACCAATTAACATCAAATGGTTACACATGGGGGTGCACACCAGATGACAACACATCAGAAAACCAATAGTATATAAATGACTATAGACATTTCAAAGAAAGTTTTTGGTTGTTCAAATATGTCAGAAATGTAAAAAAAAGATGTATTACATTAATTTACTTAAGAAATAAGTCTATATTCCATCTTTTGTTTAAACCAGCTGTCATTCTAGTATTCAAAGAATGGATCCACCACACTTCCCTCTGCCGTAGTAAGCGGTGTACATTACCACCTCTTGGGGTTTTTTTAACCTGTTCAATGCTAAAAAAAAACGAAAATGATTAAGATTACCTTTACGGATGTCCCTAAAATGTCTAGAGACATTTGAAATATTTCTGGCATTGTGGTTATTGGTGTCATTGTAGTGCTCTGAAATCCTGATCCTTAAGAGGTGTATAGTGCATCCCACATACTGTAGTTTGCAACTTTTACATTCAATAACATATACCACTGATGTAGTATTCCAATGCATGTACTGATTAATCTTTAGAGTTTTACCAGTGGTAGGAGAAATAACTACATAGCTTTTTTTTTTTTTTTTTGTTACAATAACTACAGGTTCAATATCCGCAACAAAACAAACCCTTAGTAGATAACCATGTCCCAGAGTTCCAGGCATTATTTATTAAACAGATGGGTAGATGACTTTTAATAATACCAACAATCTGACTAAATTCAACTGAAAAGAATGTCACAAAATGAATATTGCTACTGAAATATTTTTGGGTAGGGATGGACCAAACACTCACCTGTTCAGTTTGCACCAGAACATCTCGAGCAGGGAAAAAGTTCTAGAGAACATGCGCACTCTATTAAAGTCTATGGGAAGCGAACATGAAAAACCAAAAGTCCTAATTTTAAAGGCTTATATGCAAGTTACTGCCGTAAAAAGTGTATGGGGACCCGGGTACTGCCCTGGGGGACATGTATCAATGCAAAAAAAATGTTTTAAGACAATAATTTTTAAAAAGGAGCAGTGATTTTTAATGATGCTTAAAGCGAAACAATAAAAATTAAAAATGTCTTTAAATATCATGCCTGGGGGATACCCTTGTGTGCCTGTAAAGTGGCGCATTGGTACGATGTATGGAGCCTGCTGCAGCAATACTGACATTTCTAAAGAAAAAAATGTCATTTAAACTTGCTCGCGGCTGTATTATTACTGGTTGCCAGCAATCCAGATAAAAAAATGAAAAAAATTGGTGTGGGGTCCCCCCCAGAATCCATACTAGACCTTTATCCAAGCATGCAGCCTGGCAGATCAGAAAAGGGGGGGGCACCTCCTGAACCATACCAGGCCACATGCCCTCCCACCCCAAAGCACCTTGTCTCCATGTTGAGGGGGACAAGGGCCTCTTCCCGACAACCCTGGGCTGTGGTTATCGGGGTCTGCCAGTGGGGGGCTTATTAAAATCTGGAAGCCCCCTTGTTAAATCCAGAAGCCCCATTGCCCAGATCCTGCCCCCCCCCCCCATGTGAATGGGTATTGGGTACCCATTCACCAAAAAAGTGTAAAAACCACAGAACACCGTTTTTGAAGTCCTTTATTAAAAAGGAAAAAAAAATGGTGTCCCTCGATGCAAATCCATCATCAATCATGATGCCCGCCGGAACCAAAAAATTAAAAAAATTAAAAAAATGCTTTTCCTCTTAAGAGGCTACCCACCGTATGCCCGATCTTCAGATTTGACAGTTCTTTTATAGGCAAGGGGCGGGGTCACCTGTCTACATCACCTGACATCACATAAACATCTACTGTAACCCAAAGTGATTTTCTGGACTACTTGATTTCATGTATGTGAGCTAGGACATGGTTAGTGTAACTAAAATAGCCTAGCAAGCAAGTATCTAAGGGCTGAAGCAAAGCATCAACATATTCACTGAGCTTTTCCAGGAGTGGCCCTAGTCCCACAACAATTGGACGCCCTTAACTTGGACGTTCTGTTTGTGAACTTTCAAGGGATAGTGGAAAATAGGGGGGGTGGGATTTTGTACCATAAGATGATCAGCTGTTTTACCATCAAGAACCCCCTGATTCTTCACCCTTTTCTAACAGATGTTCTAGTTTTTCCTGAATAAGCACAGTCAGATCACACTCTGGTACTCAATAAGTAGTTGTATTGCTCCACTGGCATAAAGCTTCCTGTCTGTAGCCCGTAAAGCTGAAAATTCAGCTTTAGTTAAATTGGGCTTTTTATAATTGGGTTGAGCTGTGCTGGTCTGGACTCTAAGCCCAATCAGTTCTTTCTCAATGACACTCTGAAAAGCATCAACAACCCCACTTCTGGCCTGAATAGGATAACAATATTTATCACTCATATTAACCACTTGCCGACCGCCGCAAGTACATTTACTGCGGCGGTCAGCCCCTCCTGGGCAAAGTTATGTAGTACTACGTCGCTAGCCCAGGAGCCTGTAGGGGGCGAGCACGCGCCACCGGAGGCGCGCTCTCGCCCCCGCTTGTTCCCCTGCATCCCCGCGCGTGTGACCGGCGGGTCTGATGTCCGCCGGTCACTCACGATCTCCCGGTGGAGAGGGAAAAAGGCAGGCGGCTAATGTAAACAAAGCCGCCTATCATTATCCCTGGTGTAACAGCAGAGATCATACAATCCTGCTATGTAGGATCGTATGTCTCTGTGGTTACATGAAAAGCCACACCCCTTTACAGTTATAAGCACGCCCCTAGGGACACATTTAACCCCTGCATCTCTAATAAAGTTAACCCCTTCCCTGCCAGTGTCCTTTTTACAGTAACAGTGCATATGTATAGCACTGATTACTGTAGTAATGTCACTGGTACCCCCAAAAGTGTCAAAAATGACAGTCAAGGGTCCGATCTGTCCGCCGCAATGTCGCAGTCCCGCAAAAAAAATCGCAGATCGCCGCAATTACTTGTTAAAAAAAAAAACAATAAAAATGACATAAATCTTTCCCTTAGTTAGTAAACGCAATAAAAAATGGGGGGAAGAAACTGCGCTAAATATCTAAAAAATGTAGTAGCAGCAACTTAATATGTGACAAACATCAAATAAACATTAAAAAGGGGGAAGCTGCGCTGAGTGACACAAAACATAAATCATAATGAGTCCAAAAAGTCCCAATGTTTTGATAAATAAGTAAATAATGAAATCAAAAAGTCCAAAAATATTCAAACGAATATCCACCCGTGCAGAAAATGAGTAGATTTACTGCTTACCAGAAGTAGCAGTATAATAAGCCTTGAATGAGAATTAGCCGAGCCCGATGAAAATCTGTGAAGGATTCCTCACCAGCGATCAAAAAGTCCAAAAATATTCAAACGAATATCCACCCGTGCAGAAAATGAGTAGATTTACTGCTTACCAGAAGTAGCAGTATAATAAGCCTTGAATGAGAATTAGCCGAGCCCGATGAAAATCTGTGAAGGATTCCTCACCAGCGATGGCCGTCCCAGGATCACGATTAAATGGGTGTAGGAATAAAAAACAAATAGAACATAGCGTGATACTGTATAAAATTTGAGTGAATCACTCCCAAGTGTGTCAGAAGGAAAAGGAAGGTGCTAGTACAACCCACCACCAACACAGGCTGCTTACCAGATAGATGATATATGTAGGCAAATAAACAGCAATCCAAAAGATGATAGAAGCCTTAAGTAAACCACCACCTTTACCGTGTTATAATTACCAGATGAATGATAAGTAAAGGCGAATCAATATGCAGCAATCCCAAATAAATGATAGAAGCCGTAAGATAAGCCACCACCTTGATCTTAGTGTAATTACCAAAAATTAAAAGTAAATGAGCATAAAGGGTAACTTCAGGTGGACTATAGACCCGCTGAGGAGCTTCACCAGAATAACCTGCTTACCGGAGACAAGCAAAATAAATGCCAATTCTTGGATCCGGATGTCCCTGGAAAATTATCCAATCTCCTATAGACAAAAACGGTCCCTGGTGGAGTAGAGGCCGACCCATAGATATGGCTCCGAGAATCATATAAAAATAATGATGGAGATATCCATAGTGTGAGCCCGTATTTATTAGAATAAAGAATAAAAGTATTGCACTTACATAAAAGAACTTTAAAATGTGCTGAATCGAAGCTGCCGGCCGGACAGCTCCAAACACCCGCCTGAGCGTCTCGTAGAGGTGACGTCAGCACGCCGCGACCGACGTACGTTTCGTCAAAGAATGGCGTTCTCAAGGTACGGGCGGCGCGCTGACGCCACCTCTTATATAGTAACACATAGAAGCACATAGGATAAAGGATCCTCCCTGCGGGACCGAGGGGTTGAAGCCACTGTCGCCATCTTAACTGAGGTCAAGAGAGCAGATCCCAGACCACATACATAGGTCTTATCTATGGGATTAGTCCAAATCAATCTCGATTCTTTACCAACTCATATCCCATTACTAATTAAAAGTAAGTCTATAAATGGAAATGAACATTAGACGACGTCTGTCCATATAGTATTATAACTAGTGTTGAGCGAACACGGACTGTATTATTCGTGTTCGTACCGAATAATTGGATTTTTTTTACCCGAACACGGACACGGACACTTTACTGTATGTTCGGGTAAAAATCCGTGTTCGGTCGTTTTATTTCCGGGTTTTGCATGCTTTGGCGCTCTTTTCATGGCGGGCTTTCAACAGCCAATCAACAATCGTTTAACTGGTGTGCCTTAAGCCATCCCAGCCATGCCTGCAAATGTCTTAGTAGCTGTGATTGGCCGTCTGAAGCATGTGACCAAGTCTTTATAAGTTCGAGGCAGCCGCCGCAGCAGCGTCATTCTGCTGCTTAGCTAAGGGACAGAGCACACATCAATGTGCTGGCTGCTGATTAGGGACAGATAGGCAGGAAAAAACCATTTGTGTCCGGATAGAATTGAGGGACAGGTCGGAGTGTTTAGGCAGGGCGAGTTGTAGGCATTTTAGGGATAGAGTCTGCTGAATTATAGGGTCAGTGTCTTCTACAAACTACAATCGATATTGCTGTGTGGGGGGTGGGGTGAATCTGCACTCAATCCTGATCTACGATCTCTTCTCAATCCTGTTAGGGACAGAGTCTGCTGAATTTTAGGGAAACTGTGTTCTACAAACTACAATCGATATTGCTGTGTGGTGTGGGATTGGAGATAGGCAGGTGTCAGTGATCCACATCCATTTTTCTGTGTGTGAGCTGCAGTGAACACAATCTTTTTGGGCTGCAGTGAACACAATCTTTTTGGGCTGCAGTGAACACAATCTTTTTGGGCTGCAGTGAACACAATCTTTTTGGGGTGCAGTGAACAAAATCTTTTTGGGGTGCAGTGAACACAATCCTTTTTGGTGTGCAGTGAACACAATCTTTGTGGGGTGCAGTGAACAAAATCCTTTGTGGGGTGCAGTGAACACAATCTTTTTGGGGTGCAGTGAACAAAATCCTTTTTGGGGTGCAGTGAACAACATCCTTTTTGGGGTGCAGTGAACACAATCTTTTTGGGGTGCAGTGAACAAAATCCTTTGTGGGGTGCAGTGAACACAATCTTTTTGGGGTGCAGTGAACACAATCTTTTTGGGGTGGAGTGAACAACATCCTTTTTAGGGTGCAGTGAACAAAATCCTTTTTGGGGTGCAGTGAACAAAATCATTTTTGGGGTGCAGTGAACACAATCTTTTTGGGGTGCAGTGAACACAATCTTTGTGGGGTGCAGTGAACACAATCTTTTTGGGGTGGAGTGAACAACATCCTTTTTGGGGTGCAGTGAACAACATCCTTTTTGGGGTGCAGTGAACACAATCTTTTTTGGGGTGCAGTGAACACAATCTTTGTGGGGTACAGTGAACAGAATCTTTGTGGGGTGCAGTGAACACAATCTTTGGGGGGTACAGTGAACACAATCTTTTTGGGGTGCAGTGAACACAATCTTTGTGGGGTGCAGTGAACACAATCTTTTTGGGGTGGAGTGAACAAAATCATTTTTGGGGTGCAGTGAACAACATCCTTTTTGGGGTGCAGTGATCAAAATCCTTTTTGGGGTGCAGTGAACACAATCTTTTTGGGGTGCAGTGAACAAAATCCTTTGTGGGGTGCAGTGAACAGAATCTTTGTGGGGTGCAGTGAACACAATCTTTGGGGGGGTACAGTGAACACAATCTTTTTGGGGTGCAGTGAACACAATCTTTGTGGGGTACAGTGAACAGAATCTTTGTGGGGTGCAGTGAACACAATCTTTGGGGGGTACAGTGAACACAATCTTTTTGGGGTGCAGTGAACACAATCTTTGGGGGGTACAGTGAACACAATCTTTTTGGGGTGCAGTGAACACAATCTTTGTGGGGTGCAGTGAACACAATCTTTGGGGGGGTACAGTGAACACAATCTTTTTGGGGTGCAGTGAACAACATCCTTTTAGGGTGCAGTGAACACAATCTTTGTGGGGTGCAGTGAACAACATCCTTTTAGGGTGCAGTGAACACAATCTTTGTGGGGTACAGTGAACAGAATCTTTGTGGGGTGCAGTGAACACAATCTTTGGGGGGTACAGTGAACACAATCTTTGTGAGGTGCAGTGAACACAATCTTTGTGGGGTGCAGTGAACACAATCATTGTGGGGTGCAGTGAACTCAATCTTTGTGGGGTACAGTGAACACAATCTCATACTTCTGAAGATTTGAGGGTGCTGCCTGTTCCATACTCCCCCTACTCCTCATCTAGCCTTTTAGGGGTACAAACAATAGTAATTGGGGCCTAGTGTGGTTGTGTACGTGTGATATACATACACTTTTTTTGGATCATATTTTCTATTCCGCTATTTAATCAAAAACCTTTGGGGATCAGTTAAATTGGGGGATAGTCTGTGTTGGTACGTGTGAGAGAGATCCACCTTTCCAAGTTGTTGGGGTTCATCTCATACTTCTGAAGGTTTGAGGGTGCTGCCTGTTCCATACTCCCCCTACTCCTCATCTAGCCTTTTAGGGGTACAAACAATAGTAATTGGGGCCCAGTGTGGTTGTGTACGTGTGATATACATACACTTTTTTTGGATCATATTTTCTATTCCGCTATTTAATTTAACTGGGCCTCCATGCGAGACCTGTGTGCCTTGTTGCGCTGTTTTGAGTACTCCACCAACATGGCCAGTGGCAATGACGCCGTTCTCAGCTTAACTATCCCACTTCTATGCCTCCTTGAAAAAACAATTCGGGCGATGATGGAAGAGGATGTGGCACAGGATGAGGAGGAGGAGGAGGATGAAGAGGTAACATTTCCAAGGCTTTCAGGGCAGTCATTCGCAAGGGGCTCCGAGGGTGGGTTCCTGCACACGCAAACGCCAGGGACGCAATTGTCCAGCAGGGGCACAGTTCTGGAGGATGAGGAGGATGAGGAGGAGGAGGAGCTGGAGGAGGAGATGGAACCATGTTCACAGCAGGGTGGCACCCAGGCCAGCTCATGGCCATCACTGGTGCGTGGCTGGGGGGATACAGAGGACACGGACGATACACCTCCCACAGAGGACAGCCTTTCGTTGCCTCTGGGCAGCCTGGCACACATGAGCGATTACATGCTGCAGTGTCTCCACAACGACCGCCGAGTTGCCCACATTCTAACTTGTGCTGATTACTGGGTGGCCACGCTGCTGGATCCCCGTTACAAGGACAACGTACCGTCCTTAATTCACTCACTGGAGCGCGATCGCAAGATGCGCGAGTACAAGCGCACGCTGGTAGACGCCATGCTGCTGGCATTCCCATCTGACAGCGGGGCCACAGTGGAAGCACAAGGCAGAGGAGGAGGAGGAGGAGGTCGCCAACGCAACCAGGGCACCGCCAGCACCTCAGAAGGCAGGGTTAGCATGGCCGAAATGTGGAAAAGCTTTGTCAGCACGCCACAACAAACAGCAGCACCAGCAGCTCAGATGGAACGTCTTAGCAGGAGGCAGCATTTTACCAACATGGTGGAGCAGTATGTGTGCACACGCCTACATGTAGTGAATGACGGGTCTGCCCCCTTCAACTTCTGGGTCTCCAAATTGGGCACATGGCCTGAGCTTGCCCTTTACGCCTTGGAGGTGCTGGCGTGCCCTGCAGCCAGTGTATTATCTGAACGGGTATTTAGCACGGCTGGGGGCGTTATAACAGACAAGCGCAGCCGCCTGTCCAGAGACAATGTGGACAAGCTCACGTTCATTAAAATGAACCAGGCATGGATCCCACGGGACTTTTCCGTACCTTATGCAGAATAGCAATGGATACCGACCTTACCCACCCATTGTTCCATTTTTGCTCTTTCTCACTCTTTTGGGGTGTACCCTCATTTAAAATTTTTGAAAAGAAGCAGTGTTGGCTACCTCGTCCTCCTCCTCAGGGCCAGATTAATGTAGGGGCTATTGGAGCTGCAGCTCCAGGCCCCTACCTTTTATATAGGCCCCGGGTTGGCCATATTCACTGTTACCGCTCTTCTGTCACTTGTAAACACAGAAGTCTGGCTTCTATGCTCGCTTCCCCAGGCAGCACCCTCAGAACCTCCCCACACAGCGTGAAGGCCGGACAAGGAGGGACAGTTGGCGATGCATGGATGTGTTTATGGGCTTCAGAGACAGCATCCCATGTTGAATTAGGCATGCATGGCTGCACCCTTCCTCCTCTGGGTGCATGGCAAGGCACGGCCCTTAAGGCCCTTCAAAATCCTCAGCACCAAGCCCATGATGCTGTTAATCCGGCCCTGGTCCTCCTCCACCGCCGCTTCCACCTACACCGCCCATAGGTGTGCGCAGCCTATTGCATTAAGGTGTGCACCCCAAAGTTGAAATACACATGCATGTGTTTGCCAGCAGGGAGAGTAATGTATCGGGGCCATGTACCTGTAGGCAAGGAGAAATAGAGCAGAGCAGGTCCCAGGGAGATCTTTCCCATCTCCTCACTGGCAATGCTATGTGCCCTAGGTGATTAGGGTGTGCCCAGGCACACCCAGCACACCCTGTGCGCACGCCTATGTCACCGCCACATCCACCACCACCTCAACCTCCCTCCTACTCCATATGGGCCTCGTCCTTCAGAGATGAAGAAGAACATTGTTTTATTTTTCTGGTTTTTTTTGTTGTTTTAAGTTATTTCCCTATCCACATTTGTTTGCAGAGCACTTGCCATGCTCTTAATTACGTTTTGCTGCCATTTGCAGCACTCTAGCCCTTTCCTTTGGTGTTTTAGAGCCATTTTAGTGCCTTAAAGTTCGGGTCCCCATTGACTTCAATGGGGTTCGGTGTCCGGGAAAAGTTCGGTAAAAGTCCGGGACACGGACCCGGACTTTTTTTTAAAGTTCGGCCGAACCCGTCGAACACGGACATCTAGGTGTCCGCTCAACCCTAATTATAACAAACTTACTAAGGGCAAGTAACACTCCCAGATCCCACAGAGAGTCCCCTTGCATAAAAATTAATAACAACTTTAAATTATATTCATTTATGGCTGCATATCATAAATACAAACTGGAATAATGATTTTAGCATCCCCAGCATGCCTTTGACAAGCTACATTCTTGGATCTCATAGGGACCAATACCATGATAAAAATCAGCAAACGGTCTCCAAATAAAATATGAGTCATTAAGTACGGTGGTCGTAGCAAGATACTAAGGACAGGGGGGGCTCCCAAATCTTAATAATACCACTTACTTGATCAATAAAAAGGGAGCTAAAATCACGCCACAAATTAAAAAGTGTGTGCAATTCTAGACTCCAAAAATATGTAAATTAAAATTAAAAATGTTACATAACGGGATATCAGAGTATCACCAATAGCCTCCATTACAAGTGAAATTCTCCACTAAAGTCCAAAAATATGTGGACACCAAACAAGTATTATATTCCAAAAGAAAACCTAACATTAACTGGAAAAGTTAACCGGAAAAATTAAGAGTTATTAATGAATGCGTTTACGTCGGTATCCACATTCATTCCAAAAGGCTTGTAGGTCTTAACTTTGAATATCCAAGCCATTTCTAACCTAGAAAGGCCCCTCACACGCTTAGTTCTTCCTATATATTGAAATCCGCACGAGCACTGGAGGAGATAAACTACACCAGTACTCGTGCAAGAAATGAAAGGTTTGATCTTGAAAGATTTACCAGTACTGGTAGATCTGAAAGACTTGGTGTTTTTACAACTAATGTGATTTAAACGGCAGACTTGGCACCTATTACATTTGTAGAAACCATTTAAATGGTCCAAAAAAGATGGCCATGCCACAGGAGCCTCTATAACATTTGGGGCCAACTTATCTCGCAAATTGGAAGTTCCTTTAAAGATGACTCTAGGTTTATCTGGCAAAAGATCACGTAGAACTGGATCATTATCTAAAATGTGCCAGTGTCTTGTGATCAACCTTTTGATGTCCATGGCCTGCTTGGAATAGGTAGTTATAAAGGCGGGGCTAGATGTATGGTCACTCTGTAATGCAGCTGGACACGTGATCAACAGTTGAGATCTGTCCATCGAGCTGACTTGCTCCAGGGACCCACGGAGAAAGTCAGGGTCGTATCCCTTGGCGATGAATCTCTCCGTGAGTAAATACTGTTGCGCAAACCAATCAAAATACGCTTATTGCAATTTGTTTTACCAAAAATATGTAGCAGAAAACAAATTGGCCTAAAATGTTAAAAAATTTTGATTTTTACATTTTTTGGGGGGGAATTTCATATAAAAAATGTGAAAAATATTGTTGTTTTTCAAAATGTTCGCTTTTTTTTTTGTTTATAGCGCAAAAAGTAAAAACCGCACAGGTGATCAAATAGCACCAAAATAAAGCTCTGTTTGTGGGAAAAAAAGGACGTCAATTTCATTTGGGTACAGCGTCGCATTATAAGTGTTTTCTGCACATTAAATTTCTGATAAACCAGTTGACATCAAGGATCATAGTAACCACATCAAAATGGTATGTAGGTACAAAGGAAAGTCCTTTAGATAATAATTACAAATCTTCAGGTGTCAGTGTTACACTAGATAAATTAACCACATTATAAAAACCAGGACCTAGTCCACAACAGATTTATCCTCTCTTGTGGGTATTACTTGTGACTAGGGTTGAGCGAACACCTAGATGTCCGTGTTCGACGGGTTCGGCCGAACTTTAAAAAAAAGTCCGGGTCCGTGTCCCGGACTTTTACCGAACTTTTCCCGGACACCGAACCCCATTGAAGTCAATGGGGACCCGAACTTTAAGGCACTAAAATGGCTCTAAAACACCAAAGGAAAGGGCTAGAGTGCTGCAAATGGCAGCAAAACGTAATTAAGAGCATGGCAAGTGCTCTGCAAACAAATGTGGATAGGGAAATAACTTAAAACAACAAAAAAAAAACAGAAAAATAAAACAATGTTCTTCTTCATCTCTGAAGGACGAGGCCCATATGGAGTAGGAGGGAGGTTGAGGTGGTGGTGGATGTGGCGGTGACATAGGCGTGCGCACAGGGTGTGCTGGGTGTGCCTGGGCACACCCTAATCACCTAGGGCACATAGCATTGCCAGTGAGGAGATGGGAAAGATCTCCCTGGGACCTGCTCTGCTCTATTTCTCCTTGCCTACAGGTACATGGCCCCGATACATTACTCTCCCTGCTGGCAAACACATGCATGTGTATTTCAACTTTGGGGTGCACACCTTAATGCAATAGGCTGCGCACACCTATGGGCGGTGTAGGTGGAAGCGGCGGTGGAGGAGGACCAGGGCCGGATTAACAGCATCATGGGCTTGGTGCTGAGGATTTTGAAGGGCCTTAAGGGCCGTGCCTTGCCATGCACCCAGAGGAGGAAGGGTGCAGCCATGCATGCCTAATTCAACATGGGATGCTGTCTCTGAAGCCCATAAACAAATCCATGCATCGCCAACTGTCCCTCCTTGTCCGGCCTTCACGCTGTGTGGGGAGGTTCTGAGGGTGCTGCCTGGGGAAGCGAGCATAGAAGCCAGACTTCTGTGTTTACAAGTGACAGAAGAGCGGTAACAGTGAATATGGCCAACCCGGGGCCTATATAAAAGGTAGGGGCCTGGAGCTGCAGCTCCAATAGCCCCTACATTAATCTGGCCCTGAGGAGGAGGACGAGGTAGCCAACACTGCTTCTTTTCAAAAATTTTAAATGAGGGTACACCCCAAAAGAGTGAGAAAGAGCAAAAATGGAACAATGGGTGGGTAAGGTCGGTATCCATTGCTATTCTGCATAAGGTACGGAAAAGTCCCGTGGGATCCATGCCTGGTTCATTTTAATGAACGTGAGCTTGTCCACATTGTCTCTGGACAGGCGGCTGCGCTTGTCTGTTATAACGCCCCCAGCCGTGCTAAATACCCGTTCAGATAATACACTGGCTGCAGGGCACGCCAGCACCTCCAAGGCGTAAAGGGCAAGCTCAAGCCATGTGCCCAATTTGGAGACCCAGAAGTTGAAGGGGGCAGACCCGTCATTCACTACATGTAGGCGTGTGCACACATACTGCTCCACTATGTTGGTAAAATGCTGCCTCCTGCTAAGACGTTCCATCTGAGCTGCTGGTGCTGCTGTTTGTTGTGGCGTGCTGACAAAGCTTTTCCACATTTCGGCCATGCTAACCCTGCCTTCTGAGGTGCTGGCGGTGCCCTGGTTGCGTTGGCGACCTCCTCCTCCTCCTCCTCTGCCTTGTGCTTCCACTGTGGCCCCGCTGTCAGATGGGAATGCCAGCAGCATGGCGTCTACCAGCGTGCGCTTGTACTCGCGCATCTTGCGATCGCGCTCCAGTGAGTGAATTAAGGACGGTACGTTGTCCTTGTAACGGGGATCCAGCAGCGTGGCCACCCAGTAATCAGCACAAGTTAGAATGTGGGCAACTCGGCGGTCGTTGTGGAGACACTGCAGCATGTAATCGCTCATGTGTGCCAGGCTGCCCAGAGGCAACGAAAGGCTGTCCTCTGTGGGAGGTGTATCGTCCGTGTCCTCTGTATCCCCCCAGCCACGCACCAGTGATGGCCATGAGCTGGCCTGGGTGCCACCCTGCTGTGAACATGGTTCCATCTCCTCCTCCAGCTCCTCCTCCTCCTCATCCTCCTCATCCTCCAGAACTGTGCCCCTGCTGGACAATTGCGTCCCTGGCGTTTGCGTGTGCAGGAACCCACCCTCGGAGCCCCTTGCGAATGACTGCCCTGAAAGCCTTGGAAATGTTACCTCTTCATCCTCCTCCTCCTCCTCATCCTGTGCCACATCCTCTTCCATCATCGCCCGAATTGTTTTTTCAAGGAGGCATAGAAGTGGGATAGTTAAGCTGAGAACGGCGTCATTGCCACTGGCCATGTTGGTGGAGTACTCAAAACAGCGCAACAAGGCACACAGGTCTCGCATGGAGGCCCAGTTAAATTAAATAGCGGAATAGAAAATATGATCCAAAAAAAGTGTATGTATATCACACGTACACAACCACACTGGGCCCCAATTACTATTGTTTGTACCCCTAAAAGGCTAGATGAGGAGTAGGGGGAGTATGGAACAGGCAGCACCCTCAAACCTTCAGAAGTATGAGATGAACCCCAACAACTTGGAAAGGTGGATCTCTCTCACACGTACCGACACAGACTATCCCGCAATTCAATTGATCCTCAAAGGTTTTTATTGAATAGCGGAATAGGAAATATGATCAAAAAAAGTGTATGTATCTCGCACGTACACAACCACACTAGGCCCCAATTACTATTGTTTGTACCCCTAAAAGGCTAGATGAGGAGTAGGGGGGGTATGGAACAGGCAGCACCCTCAAACCTTCAGAAGTATGAGATGAACCCCAACAACTTGGAAAGGTGGATCTCTCTCACACGTACCGACACAGACTATCCCCCAATTTAACTGATCCCCAAAGGTTTTTGATTAAATAGCGGAATAGAAAATACGATCCAAAAAAAGTGTATGTATATCACACGTACACAACCACACTAGGCCCCAATTACTATTGTTTGTACCCCTAAAAGGCTAGATGAGGAGTAGGGGGGGTATGGAACAGGCAGCACCCTCAAACCTTCAGAAGTATGAGATGAACCCCAACAACTTGGAAAGGTGGATCTCTCTCACACGTACCGACACAGACTATCCCCCAATTTAACTGATCCCCAAAGGTTTTTGATTAAATAGCGGAATAGAAAATATGATCCCAAAAAAGTGTATGTATATCACACGTACACAACCACACTGGGCCCCAATTACTATTGTTTGTACCCCTAAAAGGCTAGATGAGGAGTAGGGGGAGTATGGAACAGGCAGCACCCTCAAACCTTCAGAAGTATGAGATGAACCCCAACAACTTGGAAAGGTGGATCTCTCTCACACGTACCAACACAGACTATCCCCCAATTTAACTGATCCCCAAAGGTTTTTGATTAAATAGCGGAATAGAAAATATGATCCAAAAAAAGTGTATGTATATCACACGTACACAACCACACTAGGCCCCAATTACTATTGTTTGTACCCCTAAAAGGCTAGATGAGGAGTAGGGGGAGTATGGAACAGGCAGCACCCTCAAACCTTCAGAAGTATGAGATGAACCCCAACAACTTGGAAAGGTGGATCTCTCTCACACGTACCGACACAGACTATCCCGCAATTCAATTGATCCTCAAAGGTTTTTATTGAATAGCGGAATAGGAAATATGATCAAAAAAAGTGTATGTATCTCGCACGTACACAACCACACTAGGCCCCAATTACTATTGTTTGTACCCCTAAAAGGCTAGATGAGGAGTAGGGGGGGTATGGAACAGGCAGCACCCTCAAACCTTCAGAAGTATGAGATGAACCCCAACAACTTGGAAAGGTGGATCTCTCTCACACGTACCGACACAGACTATCCCCCAATTTAACTGATCCCCAAAGGTTTTTGATTAAATAGCGGAATAGAAAATATGATCCCAAAAAAGTGTATGTATATCACACGTACACAACCACACTGGGCCCCAATTACTATTGTTTGTACCCCTAAAAGGCTAGATGAGGAGTAGGGGGAGTATGGAAAAGGCAGCACCCTCAAACCTTCAGAAGTATGAGATGAACCCCAACAACTTGGAAAGGTGGATCTCTCTCACACGTACCGACACAGACTATCCCGCAATTCAATTGATCCTCAAAGGTTTTTATTGAATAGCGGAATAGGAAATATGATCAAAAAAAGTGTATGTATCTCGCACGTACACAACCACACTAGGCCCCAATTACTATTGTTTGTACCCCTAAAAGGCTAGATGAGGAGTAGGGGGGTATGGAACAGGCAGCACCCTCAAACCTTCAGAAGTATGAGATGAACCCCAACAACTTGGAAAGGTGGATCTCTCTCACACGTACCGACACAGACTATCCCCCAATTTAACTGATCCCCAAAGGTTTTTGATTAAATAGCGGAATAGAAAATATGATCCCAAAAAAGTGTATGTATATCACACGTACACAACCACACTGGGCCCCAATTACTATTGTTTGTACCCCTAAAAGGCTAGATGAGGAGTAGGGGGAGTATGGAACAGGCAGCACCCTCAAACCTTCAGAAGTATGAGATGAACCCCAACAACTTGGAAAGGTGGATCTCTCTCACACGTACCAACACAGACTATCCCCCAATTTAACTGATCCCCAAAGGTTTTTGATTAAATAGCGGAATAGAAAATATGATCCAAAAAAAGTGTATGTATATCACACGTACACAACCACACTAGGCCCCAATTACTATTGTTTGTACCCCTAAAAGGCTAGATGAGGAGTAGGGGGAGTATGGAACAGGCAGCACCCTCAAACCTTCAGAAGTATGAGATGAACCCCAACAACTTGGAAAGGTGGATCTCTCTCACACGTACCGACACAGACTATCCCGCAATTCAATTGATCCTCAAAGGTTTTTATTGAATAGCGGAATAGGAAATATGATCAAAAAAAGTGTATGTATCTCGCACGTACACAACCACACTAGGCCCCAATTACTATTGTTTGTACCCCTAAAAGGCTAGATGAGGAGTAGGGGGAGTATGGAACAGGCAGCACCCTCAAACCTTCAGAAGTATGAGATGAACCCCAACAACTTGGAAAGGTGGATCTCTCTCACACGTACCGACACAGACTATCCCCCAATTTAACTGATCCCCAAAGGTTTTTGATTAAATAGCGGAATAGAAAATATGATCCAAAAAAAGTGTATGTATATCACACGTACACAACCACACTAGGCCCCAATTACTATTGTTTGTACCCCTAAAAGGCTAGATGAGGAGTAGGGGGGGTATGGAACAGGCAGCACCCTCAAACCTTCAGAAGTATGAGATGAACCCCAACAACTTGGAAAGGTGGATCTCTCTCACACGTACCAACACAGACTATCCCCCAATTTAACTGATCCCCAAAGGTTTTTGATTAAATAGCGGAATAGAAAATATGATCCCAAAAAAGTGTATGTATATCACACGTACACAACCACACTAGGCCCCAATTACTATTGTTTGTACCCCTAAAAGGCTAGGAGTAGGGGGAGTATGGAACAGGCAGCACCCTCAAACCTTCAGAAGTATGAGATGAACCCCAACAACTTGGAAAGGTGGATCTCTCTCACACGTACCAACACAGACTATCCCCCAATTTAACTGATCCCCAAAGGTTTTTGATTAAATAGCGGAATAGAAAATATGATCCAAAAAAAGTGTATGTATATCACACGTACACAACCACACTAGGCCCCAATTACTATTGTTTGTACCCCTAAAAGGCTAGGAGTAGGGGGAGTATGGAACAGGCAGCACCCTCAAACCTTCAGAAGTATGAGATGAACCCCAACAACTTGGAAAGGTGGATCTCTCTCACACGTACCAACACAGACTATCCCCCAATTTAACTGATCCCCAAAGGTTTTTGATTAAATAGCGGAATAGAAAATATGATCCCAAAAAAGTGTATGTATATCACACGTACACAACCACACTAGGCCCCAATTACTATTGTTTGTACCCCTAAAAGGCTAGGAGTAGGGGGAGTATGGAACAGGCAGCACCCTCAAACCTTCAGAAGTATGAGATGAACCCCAACAACTTGGAAAGGTGGATCTCTCTCACACGTACCAACACAGACTATCCCCCAATTTAACTGATCCCCAAAGGTTTTTGATTAAATAGCAGAATAGAAAATATGATCCCAAAAAAGTGTATGTATATCACACGTACACAACCACACTAGGCCCCAATTACTATTGTTTGTACCCCTAAAAGGCTAGGAGTAGGGGGAGTATGGAACAGGCAGCACCCTCAAACCTTCAGAAGTATGAGATGAACCCCAACAACTTGGAAAGGTGGATCTCTCTCACACGTACCAACACAGACTATCCCCCAATTTAACTGATCCCCAAAGGTTTTTGATTAAATAGCGGAATAGAAAATATGATCCCAAAAAAGTGTATGTATATCACACGTACACAACCACACTAGGCCCCAATTACTATTGTTTGTACCCCTAAAAGGCTAGATGAGGAGTAGGGGGAGTATGGAACAGGCAGCACCCTCAAACCTTCAGAAGTATGAGATTGTGTTCACTGTACCCCACAAAGATTGAGTTCACTGCACCCCACAATGATTGTGTTCACTGCACCCCACAAAGATTGTGTTCACTGCACCTCACAAAGATTGTGTTCACTGTACCCCCCAAAGATTGTGTTCACTGCACCCCACAAAGATTCTGTTCACTGTACCCCACAAAGATTGTGTTCACTGCACCCCAAAAAGATTGTGTTCACTGCACCCCAAAAAGGATGTTGTTCACTGCACCCCAAAAAGGATGTTGTTCACTCCACCCCAAAAAGATTGTGTTCACTGCACCCCACAAAGATTGTGTTCACTGCACCCCAAAAAGATTGTGTTCACTGCACCCCAAAAATGATTTTGTTCACTGCACCCCAAAAAGGATTTTGTTCACTGCACCCCAAAAAGGATGTTGTTCACTCCACCCCAAAAAGATTGTGTTCACTGCACCCCAAAAAGATTGTGTTCACTGCACCCCACAAAGGATTTTGTTCACTGCACCCCAAAAATATTGTGTTCACTGCACCCCAAAAAGGATGTTGTTCACTGCACCCCAAAAAGGATTTTGTTCACTGCACCCCAAAAAGATTGTGTTCACTGCACCCCACAAATGATTTTGTTCACTGCACCCCACAAAGATTGTGTTCACTGCACACCAAAAAGGATTGTGTTCACTGCACCCCAAAAAGATTTTGTTCACTGCACCCCAAAAAGATTGTGTTCACTGCAGCCCAAAAAGATTGTGTTCACTGCAGCCCAAAAAGATTGTGTTCACTGCAGCCCAAAAAGATTGTGTTCACTGCAGCTCACACACAGAAAAATGGATGTGGATCACTGACACCTGCCTATCTCCAATCCCACACCACACAGCAATATCGATTGTAGTTTGTAGAACACAGTTTCCCTAAAATTCAGCAGACTCTGTCCCTAACAGGATTGAGAAGAGATCGTAGATCAGGATTGAGTGCAGACCCCACCCCCCACACAGCAATATCGATTGTAGTTTGTAGAAGACACTGACCCTATAATTCAGCAGACTCTATCCCTAAAATGCCTACAACTCGCCCTGACTAAACACTCCGACCTGTCCCTCAATTCTATCCGGACACAAATGGTTTTTTCCTGCCTATCTTTCCCTAATCAGCAGCCAGCACGTTGATGTGTGCTCTGTCCCTGAATCTAAGCAGCATAATGACGCCGCTGCGGCTGCCTCGAACTTATAAAGACTTGGTCACATGCTTCAGACGGCCAATCACAGCTACTGAGACATTTGCAGGCATGGCTGGGATGGCTTAAGGCACACCAGTTAAACGATTGTTGATTGGCTGTTGAAAGCCCGCCATGAAAAGAGCGCCAAAGCATGCAAAACCCGGAAATAAAACGACCGAACACGGATTTTTACCCGAACATACAGTAAAGTGTCCGTGTCCGTGTTCGGGTACAAAAAATCCAATTATTCGGTACGAACACGAATAATACAGTCCGTGTTCGCTCAACACTACTTGTGACCCTTTAAATCTGGACGTTTAAATCTGGACGTTTCCTATTCTTGTTCTCCTCTTTTTACTGGATCATGCTGTTTTGGAGTGTTCCCTATATTTTGTATATTGTCCTCTGGGGGAACTTTCCTCGCTGAAGCTGGAGACAGATTCTGCCATGACTGAGAGCTCTGATTGTGTGTCAGAGACTTCAGGTGAGCTAAAATTAACCCTCCTGTAGATCCCGGTCTTTTCTTCAGTATGGAGCATGGAAATCACTTGGACTTGCTGCGGTCATACACAGTGCCATCTTCATAGTCCTTAAGATTAAGTAGGTATTTGGACCTCTTGGTATGCATTATTCTAATTTCTAAACTCTTGATTTTATCCATCAAGTCAGAGTTCAGATTATCATATAGAGCAAGTGAATGGTACTGGCGGACATCTTCTTTTAGTACAGAGATCTCAGTGTTAGTGTCAGCCAACAACTTCTCCTTATAGGAAATAATTTGTTTCATTCTAAAGAATTCTAAAGACCACTTACTGAGAATGTCATTCCACTCTGACAGAAATGTGTCTGAATAGACAGTTGATGGGAATTTCTTAATCTGGAGACCTCTTGGTATCATGGAATCATCCACACATTTCTGCAATCCGGTAAGATCCCACCACTAATGCATCTCCTTGCGGTGTAAGGACTTCAGTTTGTCAAACATGACTTTACACTGGATATCTGTAGTAAAGTGTTGGACTCCTTATTGTAAACTTCAGCCGTCGGTCTGATGTTGCTGGAAAGGTAGCAGTATTCCCAGTGTGCTCAACCTCCATGTTTCCCGTGATACTGCCTGCAGCCATTATAACAACTTGTGTATCAGGAGTAATCTGCAGCACTGAAATAGTCTTGATTTCAATGGCAGGAGTAAAGGGCAATAGGCAAATACAAGCAAAAAATACTCAATCTCAACCGCACAATTGGAAAATACCTGCTGAGATTTGGTGCTTAGGCTGGGGGGTTCAAAGCAGAAATTAAGCCAGCAATATGATAACTCCTTGGTATTATTCTTTTTTTGGCTACATCATGCACACAGGATCAATGCTGGCATGTTTCGTCCATTACAGCCTTACTCATAGCATGATTAACATGAAAATGGCATTGCTTATATATTGTTAAAACCCACCCCTTAAGTAATGGAGGGAGCAGGACTGAACATAATTACAATTAAAACCAATCAATATCAAATGATTACACATGGGGGGGTGCACACCAGATGACAACAAATCTGAAATCCAATACTGTTTTTACAATATGTAAGCAATGCCATTTTGATGTTAATCATGCTATGAGTAACGCTATAATTGCCAAAACATGTCAGCATTGATCCTGTGTGTATGATGTAGCCAAATAAAGGATAATACCAAGCAGTTATCAAGTTGCCGGCCTCATTTCTGCTTTGGTCTTAATTATTGCCAGTTTCTTAAAATGTTAACTGGTGGTAATTCTTTAAAAATCTGTCACTGCCATAGCAACATGTTCCTAAAATGGTGGTAGTTACCTGTCAATAATGTTACCAGGCACAGATGCATCAAGAATTTGTAAAAAAAAATAAAAATAAATAAGAAATCCTACAGGTCACAGTCTATTTAGCGGGAAACAATATGGAGGCAGTGATTATAAAAAAAATGCTTTTACATGGTTTTATTGCCCAAAAACCTTGACTTTTTTTCTCTGTAGGCATTTTAAAGGGTTCATAACTTATTACATATAAATGTTGAATAGAAAAAATGTAATGCCTGATACAGCCTTTGTGGGAGGCTTAAAGCTAAACTCCAGGCATCAATTTATTAAGTTAGGTATTCATTGAATACAATTAGGGTGGATTCACATCTTTGCTTTGCAGTACTGTGTCGTAAAACAGGCATTCTACAAGGTATTTCCGCACTTCATGCTAATTTACTAACTGCTACATGTTGCAGATTCATTCATCCTGATAGTGGCCCAATGCACATCCACTAAAGACCTTTGTTTTATCACACTACAATGCACAGATGTGAACCATCTCTGCATTGTGGTGTACTGGAAAAAATGGTGCTAGTGTGTTGAAAGGTCCCTTATTATCCAATGGTAGTGCATTCAAAATAAATGAACCGCCTTACTGCCATGCGTGTTAACTTCCTGCCCGACGATGTCATATGACGTTGTAGACTTTAACCACTTTACCACTGGAGGATTTTTCTGCTTAACGTCCAGCCCACTTTTTGCAACTTGGCACTGCGCAACTTTAACTGACAATTGCGCGGTCATGCAACGCCGTACCCAAAGGAAATTTACGTCCTTTTTTTCCCACAAACAGAGCTTCCTTTTGGTGGTATTTGATCATCTCTGTGCTTTTCATTTTTTGTGATATTAATAAAAAAATAGCAAAAATCTTGCGAAAAAATTGACGTTTTCTACTTTGACAGTTAAAAAATATCCAATATATACATTTTTTTGTCCTATATTTAGGCCAAAATGTATTTAGTTACATGTCTTTGACAAAAAAATCCTCAATGAGCATATTTCTACCTGCTTTAAGACTGGAAGATTTTACCCCAATTGCGCGGTAATGCGACGATGTACCCAAATTAAATTTATGTCTTTTTTTCCCCCCACAAATAGATCTCTCTTTTGGTGGTATTTGATCACCTGTGCAATTTTTAATTTTTGAAAAAAAGAGCGACAATTTTGAAAAAAAAAAACAATATTTTTTACATTCTGATATAGAACATTCCCAAAAAAAAAATAAAAATCAAAATTTTTTAACATTTTAGGGCAATTTGTTTTCTGCTACATATTTTTGGTAAAAAAAATCATAATAAGCTTATTTTGATTGGTTTGCGCAAAAGTTATCGCGTTTACTAACTACGGTAAGATTTGTCATTTTTATTGTTTATTTTTTTTTTACTAGTAATGGCGGCGATCTGCGATTTTTTTTGCGGGACTGCGACATTGCAGCGGACAGATCGGACCCCTAACAGACATTTTTGACACTTTTGGGGGTACCAGTGACATTACTACAGTAATTAGTGCTATAAATATGCACTGTTACTGTAATAATGACACTGGCAGGGAAGGGGTTAACTTTATTGGTGATCAAGGGGTTAAATGTATGCCTCATGCTTACTGACGTGTGTGGGGGGAGGGGATTGTGTGACACAGACACAGATTGCAGGTTCAGCTATGCTGTCTGTCACATAGGAGATCCGCCCGCTTTTTTTACACAAGCGGGTGGATTTCCTCACTGGATCCCCGACGATCGGGGAAGAGCGGCGGTGATCACCGCCTCTCCTCCCCTGGCCAGACTCCCGCTGTGTCTGAATACAGCGGGAGCAATCCTCCGAGAAGGGGCGTTGTCCAGCGACGTAGGTCTTCGTCGCTGGACGATAACGAGCCACTTTGTCGCAGTACCAGCTCAGTGAGTAGCAAGTGGTTAAGTGGGGATATCTGAATGATGCCTGCAGCTATAGGCATTATTCAGATATCTTCTTTTTCTGCCGGCGATTCCTTGCACCGTAAAAACAATTATAGTGGCTGTTCAGCCACTTGATTGTTTTTACAGGTGTCGGCTCACCCGAGCTGGAGAATGAATTAGCCCATGGTGGCCACTTACCATAGAGCTGACCGAGGACCAGATGGTCCCTGGTCATCTCTATGACCTTCGGAGGTCGAGCGCGAGGGTATGAACACTGCCGTTGCTTCGGCTGGGAAGCCAAGATGTTTATTTATTTATTTTTATTTTAAGCTTCCCAGCCTAGAGGATGGATCTGGGGATTTATACACTGCAGATCTTGCTGTAAAGATGACCTGCCATGCCCTATTAATATTAAAAGGGATGTTTATGTTCCTTGTAATAGGAATCAAAGTGATAAAAAAAAAAAATGGAAAGTGCCAAAATTTAAAAATAAACGTAAAATAAACAATAATAGAAAAAAAAAAAAAATGAAAGCACCCCTGTCCCCACACAGAAGTGAATGCATACATATGTTGCACCCAGATATGTAAATAGAATTCAAACCACATATGTAAGGTATCTCCATGAATGTTAGAGAAAAATAATTCTAGCCCAAGACCTCCTCTGTAACTCTAAACAGGTAACCTGTAACATTTTTAAAGCGTCACCTATAGAGATTTATAGGTACTGAAGTTTGGTGCCATTCCACAAGTGTGTGCAATTTTAACCACTTTACCACCGGAGGATTTTGCTGTCTTACGTCCAGGCCACTTTTTGCGATTCGGCACTGTGCGACTTTAACGGACAATTGCGCGGTCATGCAACGCCGTACCCAAACGAAATTTACGTCCCTTTTTTCCCATAAACAGAGCTTTCTTTTGGTGGTATTTGATCACCTGTGCGATTTTTACTTTTGCGCTATAAACAAAAAAAAAGCGAAAATTTTGAAAAAATAACAATATTTTTCACATTTTTTTATATAAAATTCCCCCCCAAAAAATGTAAAAAATCAAAATTGTTATAATTTTTGGCCAATTTGTTTTCTGCTACATATTTTTGGTAAAAAAAATCGCAATAAGCGTATTTTGATTGGTTTGCGCAAAAGTTATTGCGTTTACAAACTAAGGGAAAGATTTCTGTCATTTTTGGTGTTTTTTTTTTAATGAGTAATGGCGGTGATCTGCGATTTTTTTTGCGGGACTGCGACATTGCGGCGGACAGATCGGACCCTTGACTGACATTTTTGACACTTTTGGGGGTACCAGTGACATTACTACAGTAATCAGTGCTATAAATATGCACTGTTACTGTAAAAATGACACTGGCAGGGAAGGGGTTAATTTTATTGGAGAGGAAGGGGTTAATGTATGCCTGGTGTTTACTGACATGTGTGATCACCACCGCTCCTCCCCTGGCCCGACTCCCGCTGTGACTGAAAACAGCGGGAGCGAGCCTCCGACGGCGTGCGCGCGCCGCCCACAAGGGGCGGAGTCCAGTGACGTGGGTCTACGTCGCTGGACGATAACGAGCCACATTGCTACAGTAGCAGCAATGTGAGCGGGGCTAAAGTGGTTAAAGTGTGACATGTTAGGTATCTATTCACTCAGCGTAACATCATCTTTCACATTATGCAAAAAAATGAGGCTAACTTCAGTTTTTTTTTTTTTTTTAAATTCATGAAACAGTTTTTTTTCCAAAAAAAAAAGTGTTTGAAAAATTGCTGCGCAACAACTGTGCGACATAAAAAGTTGCAACTGCCACATTTTATTCCCTAGAGGCCTCTGCTAAAAAAACATATATAATGTTTAAAGGTTCTAAGTAATTTTCTAGCAAAAAAATTATAATTTGTACATGTAGGAGAGAAATGTCAGAATTGGCCTGGGTGGCAAGTGGTTAACTTGCATTTTAACATGTGTATAGTAACGCACTGTAAAGGTTTGAATCTAGTTGGAATACATTTTTACATAAGACTGGTATTCTAATGATCAGCCTCCTGTACTTCTCCGCTTTACATAACTAGGCCTGGAAGAGATGGTCAGTGCTTGGAGCCAGTCAAACCCTATTTCTAGTTCATTGATGTTAGTCTACATTACGGAACATGCTTACAGGAAGAGAAGGTAGAGAAATGATCTGATAAGTATGTTCCTACAGTTTAATAGCCCAAACACAGGCTGACATAAGCCAGTGACCAAGTTAGTCTGCAGAACTGTAGTTAATAAAAAGAAGGAGTAGGATGGCTACCTTACTTTGATGTCTGGTAGATAAGAGTAGCTAATGAGAATTACAAATTTTTGGGCAGGTAAGAGAGTTTACATATATGTTTTTAAACTGATTATAACTGCCTGGATTTTACTATTAAAGCTGAACTAAACTGCAAAATTCTTACCTCTGCTTTAACAGTCTGATGCCCATGAGCTCCCTTGCTGGCACTGGCATCTTCTCTCCAGCTTCTTCCAGGTGCCAATCTTTAGGCTGTCTTGGTTGGCCAGTGGCGGGATGACACCACTCCTGTGCATGTGCAGGAGTGCAGTCATCCTGCCAAACAGGCACTGTTCCAATATGTAAACTGAGCTTGCGAACATGCAGGTAGGTGTATTTTTATTGCATAAGAGACACAGCACGCCTCTTCTGCAATAAAGGGCATGCCTGTTGGCCAATTTTTTTTTTCAACTTTAGACTTCCACTTTAAACTTGATCCGCACTCTTCAACATCCCCTTATTCTTGATGATTTAAAATTCAGTGTGTCAGTTTGCATCAAGCTGATACTAAAATACTTTATTGTAGGCATAATTAGTAATGAACACAGTTAAGTATTGTCCGTAATTGGTGACACAGGAACGAAATTACAAAAAAAGAATGAATCTTCATAAGACACACCAAAAAAGAACGTAAGGAAAAGCATTTCTGCTTACCTCTGGGACATCATTTCTCACAACCAACCATCCTATGAAAGACATGAATATTTTGGTTCTTAAAATGAGTCTAAAAATACTCAGAAAAGGAAAACCTTTGAACTACGAATTATAATTCCGTTTGATACAAAATATAAAGAACTGAAAAAGGATCTCAGGTTTTTAAATCACTACCAAACACTTTCATTACCATTTTCAGGCAAGCCCTCTCCCCTTTCCTCCCCCCCCCCCCCCCCCACTCCCTGTCCCACTATTATTCCAGAGCTTTTCTCCTTATCTGGATAAGGCTGGCTATAGATGAATCACCTGTGTTGCGTTTTTGATGCGGTTTTTGAGTCACACGTCCTGTGAAAACAGACGGCAAATGTGGTAGAATTGCGGTAAAGTCAAGGCAACATCGCAGTAAAATTGCTGCAAAAACATGCATTTTTACCACAGTTTTGCTGCAGATCAGTGTGAAAGTACCCTGATGTGTAAGTTTAAGTCTACAGGCTTGGAAAAATCAGTTCGTAAATGGATGGAAAACTGGCTAAAAGACCGTATTCAGAGAGTAGTGGTTAATGATTCATACTTTGAATGGGCTTGGGTTGTTAGTGGTATACCACAAGGTTCAGTGTTGGGACCCTTACTTTTTATTATATTTATAAATTATATAGGGTCTTGGATTAAAAGTACAATTTTAGTCTTTTTAGATGACACCAAGCTAGGCAGTGGAATAACGTCCTTACAGGATATCTCTAACTTACAAGCCAACCTTAATGCACTGTTTAATTGGGCAAATGAGGTTTACTGTTAATAAATGTAAAGTTATGCACTTAGGGGCTAAGACTATGCATGCATCATACATACTAGGGGGAGTACAACTGGGGGAATCCATAGTTGAAAAGAATCTGGTGTTCTGGTAGATCATAAGCTTAATAATAGCATGCAATACAAAGCAGCAGTTTCCAAAGCGAGCAAAATCCTTTCTTGTATTAAGAAAAGGAAAAGACTGCAGAGAGAGAGAGAGAGAGAGAGATAATTTCCCCCCAGTACAAATCATTAGCAAGACCTCATCTGTAATATTCAGTTCAGTTTTGGGCACCAGTTCACAAAGGATATTGGGGAACTAGAAAAGTGCAGAGAAGGGCAACCAAACTGATAACAGACATTGAGGAGGTCAGCTATGAGGATAAATTAGAGGAACTGAATGTATTCTCTATTAAGAAGTGGAGAATAAAGCGAAAATTCCACTTTTGTTGAGAAAAAAAACATTCCCCTCTGGGTGATCTGTGTACATTGCAAGAATTTTAACAAACTTTGTTGCAGATTCCTACCTTTTGTAATTCTGAAAAAATCACTGCTTGTTCCTCTGTGGCGAATGAGTCTAATGGGAGTGGTTTCATAATTATCAACCCGCTGCAGCAGCTTCAGGGCACTAATGAAGAAATCTGCTGGGCCTGCATCCCTTTAGATGTGTTCCAATTGGGAGTATCTCACCAAAAATTAAATTTTATTGCAGAGGATGCCCAAAATATGAACTTGCATCTCAGTGCAGGCTTCCGGGAAAATCAGTGAGCCAACCACACAAGCAGGAAAATTATGTTTCTGGGGTGTGGTCAGTACACATTCTGTGTACAGAACACCTCCAGGTAGCCATATTGCATTGTATTTTCAGAAAGTTACAGAGGCTGCAGATTGAAAAGGAAAGGTATTTTTTAACTGACAATTGTGCAGTCATGCAACACTGTATCCAAATGTAATTTATGTCATTTTTTCCCCACAAATAGAGCTTTTTCTTGGTGGTATTTGATCACCACTGGATTTTACATTTTTTGCGCTATAAACAAAAAACAAACCCGACAATTTTGAAAAAAAATATATATTAATATTTTTTACTTTCTACTATAAAACACAGCCAATAAAAAAAATCAAATTTCTTCATACATTTAGGCCCATATGTATTCTGCTAAATCATTTTGATTAAAAAAAATTCCAATAAGCGTATATTGATTGCACAAATTTTATAGCATTTACAAACTATGGTATAAATACTGGAATTTATTTTTATTTATTTTTATGTATTTTTTTTCAACCAGACTAACTATGTAACTATCAAACCAATGGTATATGTACTAGAAAATATTATTTTAACAGCAAATGTAAAGGTACTTATTAGCAATAACATAATAAATCACAGGAAAATATTGTGACCTTTATCCAGTATAACCAAGTACATGTGCTCATGACATTTATTATTTGAACATGTCTCTGCTGCCAAACCTACAATGTTGAGCTTTCATATACAGTTAAAATCATAAAAAGTCTACAGCACCTAAGTCGCATATAAGTAACTGTACTAAAAAGTTGGGATTAGCCAAAAAAACTAAAAATAAAAACAAAAAAAAAATGAATTGAAACAAAATAAAAACAATCAATAATAAAACAATAAGTATAACTTTTAAAATACTGTATATGACTGACTGCTATTTTCTCATTTGTGTTTGTGAGTATAGGATATAGATATTGGAAAATCAAGTGGGTTTCAAGAAACTATTTATTCTAAACCCCCACCTTTTGAAAATCCTGAGTTTTCTTGGGAGGAACAACTGTAATTAAAGATTTTACTTACAGTTCCACCTTCTGAATTTAGTATTGTGGTATGACCAAGCAAAACACAATGGTTCTCTATAAGAACCAATATATTTTTTATTTGGACTCCAATCTGCATTTTCAATCAATAATGAGTTCCTTGGATTTTAATTATAAATAATTAGTACAGCTGAGGTTTTCTTTAGGTGGCCAGTAAAACAACAAATTTGGTAAATTAATTAGATTCTACATAAACTGGACCAAGAGAGTGTGTATGTAATTTTACTGGATGGTTGAAAATACAGACCTCATATTTCGTGTTAGACATTTGCTTGTCCTCACTGAAATCTCCGGAGAAATGCAATCTACCACCATCTTTGCCAACAAGCACGTGCACATTTAGTAAAAGATTTGCTATTTCCAGAAGCATCATGCAGAGATTTTCAACCATGATGAAAATTCTCTAAATGAGATGACAAGCTCTTCAGATGCTTCAAAGTACTTATCTCTTTGGTGTGAACCACTTCATACTCTGTTCATCATAAGTGATATATGATTCTTTCACATCACATCAATTACTGGACAATATATTAGTAGCTTATTTAAACATTCGATTCCTCTGGACAGCAGACTCAAAAGATTGTTCTAAGTAGTCTAAACCATAGAGAGAAATATGTTGGTGCTATAATATTATCCTCTTGACCAACCACATTATTTACACCACAAGTATCTTCAAGTGATTTTGTATTCAAGCACTTTGATCACCTACTTAAGTGGTGAAGCACATGCTATCACTCAAAACAACAATGTAGTCACCTTGTATATATTTTTTTACAGTGTCCTTCACAACTGTCCAAATGACCCTTGTTCTGTCATAAATATAACTATTAATGCCCACTCAGCAATGGCTAATACACACATTCCATTGAGGCCAGGTAAAAGCTCAGATGCAGTGTAAAGGATGTCCTTTTTCAAAAGGATATTTTTCCAAAAGTAGTAATGGGGTACATGGCGCAATAAGTATTGTGTGTACATAAAGGTCTATGCAGAACAGCAAAACGTTTATAAAGTCCAATTGGAGTGTTCAGGATTACTTTCCTCTGATCTCAATGCACCAGATGCAGCTCCCCAAAGAGACTGAAGTTATCTCTAGGCAAACAGATAAGAAGAACAGCAGTGCCCAATCTTAATGTAGAATGTTAACAGATTTATTGTGGTGCCCCCCGACATCCAGGTGACATCGCTTCTTGTTTACTCTGCATCCCACAAGAAGCTCTCCCCACCTTTTTGGTTTTCACTTCCTCATCTACGCTGTCATCCAGTCTAACAGGCTACATGTTGTCGGAAGAGGCTCTCCATCCCAGATGCATAAGCTGACCGCTCACAGATTACATACAAGGTGCCATTTCTCCTTCCCATGGGAGTTGCTAATTTACAAGTATTTCTCAATACTTTTAATGCTGCACTTAGTTTGGTGCCCCTAGATGTGTTCTCTTGGTTCTGCAGGTATATCCACCCAGTATTCCTTTCTTGGTTTGAGGTTCCCTGCTGTTGTGAGACCATTGGAAGCCCTTACTATGTGACGAGCCTGATTTTAACTGTCACAATGGGAGTTGCCATTTGTCTTTTCACCATAATAAATCTGTTAACATACTACACTCAGATTGCACACTGCTTTACTTTTTATCTGTTTTTTTAAAAGACATCCTTTGAAAAAGCCATAGGATGAAACACGTCAAAAAGTGACATCAGCTTCCCCAGAACCAGAAGTACCCATTCTGACATTTTGGAATCTGATTTCTATGTATCTCTCTGTATTTGTGAGCATTTGGTTGTAGAATACATTTTTGTGTGCATTTGCTGCACTATTGTCACTCTTTATATTTTTTTATGTGAATGCCCTGTTTTTTATGGTGAAAGTACCTGACCTGGAGGGATCTTTGAAGAAGCAGGAGGAGGTTTAAACGTATGATATCTAGCCCCAAGATGTGTGGGCAATTGTTTGGTAAGAGTATATTAGCATGTGGATTTAGATACATGAATAAATTTGGTTTGCACTTTTAGTCACGTATATATGTGAGCACAATTCTATATATTTTATTTTAGTTATTGAGATTGTATTACACTGTCAATATATTTTTGGTTTATGCTTTGGGAGCACAAACAACATTAGGGCTCTTTCACATGGGCGTTCCGTATGTCCGTATATCACCCCATCCATTTGCGGGTGATATACGGACATAATGCATGTCAATGGGATTGCGGATGTCAGTGGATGACCGTCCGCTGACATCCGATTTGTGTCCTTTCAGTTCTGTTCCGTTTTTTGGAACGGAAGAGAACCCTATTTTTCTTCCGTAAAAAAAACGGAACGTATGCAAAATTGGATGTCAGCGGTGTCATCCGCTGACATCCGCAATCCCCATAGACATACATTATGTCCGTATATCATCCGCAAACGGATGGGATGATATGCTGACATACGGAGCAGATGACACAAGTGTCACCTGTGTCCGTGAAAAAAAAAAAAAGTGCTGCAGCGGAAGAAGAAATCGGAGCGGCCCTAAGGACTTGAATGCGGGACAGCTTTTAAGAGCAGAGGAGGATTTGAGCATACTACACTATGGGGCTAATGATAAAACTGGACAGTGTAAAATCTGGTGCAGCTCTGCATAGAAACCAGTCAGCTTCCATTTTTTTTTTCATTTTTTTTTTCTTCAGTTTTTCCAAAGTGAAAAGCTGGTTGGCTTTCATGCACAGCTGCACCAGATTTTGCATTCTCCAGTTTTAGTAAATCAACCCCTTTTTTTGCCTTTGTTTTTGGTTATAACCTGGAGGTGATGAGGTAAAGGATATCAAATAAAAAGAAGACATCATAGTTGTTTGGAATTCAAGCTTTATTTGACCCACTTGCAATAGGGGTCATAGAATCTTGTGAGAGTTTAATAAATGTATAAACAGGAAGATACGTTCACAAGCATTAGGATTTTATTAAGGGCTCTTTATTTGTCCCCGGTTTTTATTTTTATATATTCGCCTGGGGGGAAGGCATTTTTTTTCCAGTTGTTACTGGGACTTAGTGTGGTATTTATTGTATTCTGAGCATTGAAATATTACCAATTTTATAAATTATTTTTGTATTTTTGTAGTTTAGGCACTTATTTACTGAATTTATTAAATTATTATTTTTTTAGCCAGTGTGATTACCTAATATCTGCCTTACTAGCAATAAGCTTAAACTATGCTTTCAGTTAAAGTAACTGCTTTGTAAGCTATTTGGTAGAGCTGCACGATTATTTGTTAAAAAATTGCAATCTCGATTCAACCCCCCTCACAATCTTAATCCGGCATTTCCACGATTCATGTAACAGTGCAGAGCCGTACATTTTATATATTTTTTTTTATCAGAGACCCTAGAGAATAAAATGGCGGTCATTGCAATATTTTAAGTCTTACTGTATTTGCGCAGCAGTCTTTCAAATGCAATTTTTTGGGAAAAAATACACTTCAATGAATTAAACAAAAACTAAACAGTAAAGTTAGCCCAATTTTTTGTATAATATGAAAGATGATGTTACGCTGAGAATTGTGATCTTTATTTTAAGCAAACAAATTGTGATTCATATTTTATCCAGAATCGTGCAGCTCTAGCATTTGGGAAAGGTTCTAATGATGAGGGTTTACAGACAGACTATATTCACTTTTCAATCCAGAGAGCAGGCAGGAGGTGGGGCGGCGGGAAAGAGCCTGCAGAATTACAAGCACATAATATCATCACCCCTGTTGCTACACATATATATATAGCACAGCAGGGAATGGGATGTTAGGATTACAAATGCATGAGCCTACCATAACAAATCTTTTGTCAAGTAAAACAATCTTTTGTCAATATGTAATGATTTTATTGGCTGAAGTTGCCATTTAATTTAAATTTTTTGACAGGTAACCATAGTTGTCAATTTTCTTTTTCTTCAAATGATTCCAACTGGGAACGACAAGCAGATCTAAAACCCTCTGATATAACTCTATGACAAAGATATCAAAGCTTGCGGGGAAACCATAGATGGAAAACAGATGATTTATAATAATGCTCTTGGATAAAACATGGTTCTCACCAGCACAGCAAGGTATAAAGACATACAGTTATCTCACACAGCTGTCAAACACAAAGTATTAAAATATTTAAATACATTTACATCTGCATTTTATCTCCACTGCCTACTTGAGTAGCTCATCAGATTAGCAGAACTGTGGATTCATAATGCTTTGTAACACTGATACTTGAGTCATAATTTTTTTTAACCACAAAAATACTTAATAAATATGTAAAAATATATAAAAATACAAATGACCTAAACTTCTAAAAAAAAACCAAACTTCTATATATAATATATATATATATATATATATATATATATATATATATATATATATATATATATATATATATGTAATGTTTCCAACACATTTTAAATTGGTACTAAAATACATTGACATATTAAATGAAGAATCTGATAACAGATAAATTGCAGCATCCATAAAATAGTTTGCTACATAGCAGCAATACCAGCCAGCAGAAAGTAACTCAATAATAATAAAAACATTCCTTCAAAGTAAAAATAAATGTAATTTTATATTTGATATGTTGTAAGGTCCTGTTAAATCATCTAGAAGGTTAACATCGAATGGCAATGAATAGCTATTCTTTCTCAAACCAAGTCCAATCAGTAGTGATTGATTTTGGGTGAACACCAATAGGCTGAATCATTCAAAAGCTTCTCCCACCTCCCAAGATTCTTTTAAACCCTGTTTTACCAACCAGCAGAATCCCATAAAGGGATCTCACACTCTTGGATTTCATTGTGTCTCTTGTTAAAATTGAATTTTCTTTGGTTGGCTTTTGGCTTTCATCATAGTTGCTTCAGGCAGGTAAATACAAGTATTTGCGTGTTGGCTTTTGCAGCTGGAGGTTTCAGAAAGAAAGTGGAAAACCTCAACACTTACCACCCAGACACTGACTGGCAGACCTGCCC
Organism: Pelophylax lessonae; assembly: GCF_965119305.1. Classification (NCBI taxonomy): domain Eukaryota; kingdom Metazoa; phylum Chordata; class Amphibia; order Anura; family Ranidae; genus Pelophylax; species Pelophylax lessonae. The sequence goes on along the minus strand of NC_138770.1, from coordinate 568,270,245 downwards.
AACTCAGATCATTCAATAGATCAGTTGTTTAACAGCAGCCAAAAAAAAAAAAAAAATTGAAGGCTAAACGTGTACAAAGTTTTCTACCTTCTTCAGCCACCCCACTAAACTCATTGTAATTGATTTACCAAAGACAAATAGACTTCACTTTGCAAGGGAATGTAATCCTGAGCTTAGTGAATGTGGTGAAAACTAATTTGCAAAGAATACCCAGTCACTTGCGGGGAAAAACAAAACAGTAGTTTTGCTTGCATTTTACTAAGCTAAAGGAAAATTCCCATGCACAGTAAACAGCCCATTTTTCTTTAGTAAATCAACCCCAATGTTTATTAAGTAGGAGGTATGATAGGATAGGTAGGATGTGGCAAGACCACACAGCCCCTCAGTGGAAGCAAATTACTGTGATGCCCAAAAGGCAGAGAAGCACTGCCAAGCACTGATAACCTTAATCTGGCTATATACTAGTAGAATTCCACTGGAAATTTTTCATTTTAAGAACATGTGTTTGATTTTTAATTCATTATTGAGGTCAAATCGACATTCGTTTTTGACAACGAGGAAATGTGAAAGAGAAGGATGGATAATGTTTTTTTCTCGAATGAGTGAATTTCTAACAGTGTACCGTATGTTATTTTCATTTGGTAAATTAAATTCCTTCCAAAATCAAATGTTAAAAGCAAACAAAATTTTGAAGTACTTTTGAACATCATTCATCAAACCATCGAATGTATTCAAACTTTTTTTTATAAATGTTCATGCAAATATCATCTAGTTGAAAGTGTAAATAGTGTGCAGTCTTAAATTATGTATAAAAACGTATTGTTGAATAAACAATATATACTAATAAATCCTATGATTAAACATATAGCTATCCAAATCAGTTTTAATACTGCATATACACCACTTAGATCTTGTAAATATACAATCAAGTGTAAAAATTACGTAACTTAACAATATTCAAGCAATAATCTGTAAATGCAATTTTTCTATTAAACACATTGGTTTTTTAAGATTAAGCACTATGAATTTTCTTTACCACTTTTAACACCAATCACCCACAAATTGAGAGCCCTTGTTTATTCCAAGCCCCAGTAATAGGTCCATAAGGAGCAGAGTCCTTTCTACATGTGCATAAGATCCAATGAGGATCTATGGGTCTGGTAAGCGGCCATCCATTATACTTATGACATGGTCGTGAAGCACTGGCACTTTTATTGATTTTGCACAAAGACACTGTTGTATAAAGGAGATGGATGGACACTCTTAGTGGGCACAGTAATTCACTTATCTATGAACTTTTTTGTTTATACATTTTTTGATACAACATTGGATCCATTTTTAGTGGATTGAATGCACCAGTCAATTTACACTGAATGTTATATATATGTGAAGTATTTTTTACATTGAACACTTGAATGTATATTTACAAGATCTAAGTGGTGTATATGCAGTATTCCAACTGATTTGGATAACTATATGATTGATCGTAGGATTTATCATGGTATATTTGATATGGCACATACGTTTTGATACTTATTTAAGACAGTGCACTATAGACACTTTTAACAAAATTATTGGATCCCAGTATTCCAGGGATTTTTTCAGTGAAGCAGTCCCTGTAACATAGTGGCTAAGTGCAACCCTCAGGAATAAATAAATATATTCCAGTGTTTGGCCAGATTTAGACTTGTTGCTGAAATAATTGATAAACAGGAGTTCCAAGAAAAACGTTCTTGTTCATCAGTGGTGGAGAGAAGGCAAGAGTAGAGTTTTTGTAAGGGATATAGCATAAGAAACCATAAATGATTCAACCTACCAATTTCCCCAAAAACAGAAATTTCAGTTTTGCATGGACCTGGCTAGGGATAGAAAAAGAGCATGAAATAAAATCTTCCCATTTTGTGATCTTCTCCACTGCAACCACAGGAGATAAAGAACATGACCAAAGTAGGCAAAAAAAAAAAAAAAAAGTAGGCATTTACGAGTGTAAACATTCAGGGCCTATGGCAAACATGTTCTCCCCAAAGAATTTCACTGTCTACCAATAAGAGATACGCGAAACGTGTAAGCATTATTGAGAAAAGACCTCCACTAATAGCCATTTTTTTATGACAAACATGACCATATACAAAGCTTCCTGTTAAGGTACTTAAAAAAAATACACTCCATTACTACATGCATGCTTTTAAAGTATTCAGTCAAGAAGAAAAAAGGCAGTTTTAATAATTTGTTCCAAATATGCAAGTTGTCTGTTTGTTATGATGACTAAATGGTTTCAACACCTCGAGTCAAGGATACTGCAACAAGTATATGGATCAAGAAAATCAAAGTAAAAAATCAGGAACCTTAGCTCTATACTTGATCAGGGTAATTGACTTGTATTAAAATAAGAGAAGTAGCATAACAACTAAATAGCATTTTCAAAAGGCGATATCAGCAATGTCAACCTTCATATTTCTCTCATACAAATTTTCCCTTAACATTTATCTTTATTCACGCTGCACGTAATGTTCATTCACAGTTTACCTCCCTGCTTTAAACTCCATCCTAAGTACTCTAAAACTTAACTTTGCACTTTAACTTTTACCTTTGCAACTTTAAACTGCACTACTTACTGCATTTCAGATGCAGTTTTTAGCAAGGGCAAACTGCACACAAAAAGCAGAACATAACCTTTTCCTGGGAAATAAATGCCAAACAAATGAAAAATACATAAAAATGCACTGAAACAGATGGAAAGCACATGTGAAGCATATTTAAAAAAATAAATAAATCCATCATAACAATAATGATTTCAAATAACTAATATTTTATAATAGACCAGACCCATAGGGTGCCTTGGAAATCATTATCTATTAAACAGTATTTAACCTTTGTAGAGAAAGCCAAGTTCCCATATCTCCAATGTCTTGCTGTTAGTGGTGAAGTACATCTATTGCACTAGCACATGTCTAAAGGTCCATGCAGGTAGCTGTAAGTGTCTGCTATTATACATCAACGTCCCAGTGGACATGCATTCTCTTATTGGCATATTAAATAACGCAAGATGACAATAAAGTGCAGACAACATGTATATTCATAAATTTGTATTTAATCTACTCCCAATGCATTTTCACTTACCTGAACCTTTGAGTGCAGCTCTGCTTTAAATTACAGTAAAAAAACTATTATAACCATACAACTTCTACTACGTTTGTAGTATAAATCACCAGAATTCACAACCATGATCCTGCAAACAATGATAATCTATTTATCAGCCCCAATGCATGTATAGATTACAGCTACTCTAGCCCCATTTGGGGGAATATTGTATACAACCAACAAAAAGCACACAGAAGCAACTGCAACAGAACTATCAACACCTACAATACTTTAGATGGCATAAAGCAATGATTTAATGTTAGCATTCACTGCAGTTCACCTCAACTGCAGGTTAGGAGGTCTAAAAAAAAAAAAAAAAAAAAAATTTCCTCAGGATATTGCACTAATTATACCAGAATTCTCTGTAAAACAAAACCAAAAACGTCAATAGGAAGCGTACCAATCATGGCTTACTTTTATAGTAGCCAGGAATGCTGAGAATTGCTTGGAAGAAAATAACATTTCCTGCAATTGTTATTGATTCTAAGGCACTAAAAGCATCAATCATTTTCCATATTTAGCTTCTGCTACATTAACTTGGAAAAAGTACAAGTCAAATACTGAAACTGACTGGCCATTCTTAATATACAGTTGGCATTAGGCTAAAACATGCATTCATGATATGTTCACATGTATGTACTATGTTTATGCTGGTTGTTCAATACATGCAGAAAACTCCATTTAAGCAAATGGGGATTTCAGTAGGCTTGTCCACCCACCATTCATTCCATTGTACACACTTCTGTGATGAGATGACATTTCATCTGCTACTTGTCTCCTTAAGGTGCCTTCCCTGCTGCTCGCACTCAAAAGTTTGAGGTGTTCTGGGCTACCTCCAAAATGTTGTCTGAGATGCTCAGGGCTACTACCCCTTGCTTTTTGAAGATGTTCTGAGTTTCCACTTAATGTATGTTTTTGAAGATGTTCTGGGCTGCCACTGCTGAGCTTTTGGTATTCTGGACTACCACCAGACCTATGCTTTTTAAAATGTTCAGGGCTACTACTTAATATCTGCTTTTGTAGATTTTCTGGGCTACTACAAGAATGCCTTTGTGGCTCTGGACTACTTTTACCCACACTTTTATGATGTTCTGGACTTGCACTTTTCAGATGTTTCTGATGGTCAGGACTTGATGAACTCCTAGGCTTTTGAAGATGTTCCGGGCTGCCACTTCCATGTTTCTGGTGTTCAGGACTTCCTTCACCTCTGCTTTTTTGGAGGTGTTCAGGACTGTTGGTAGAGTTTACTTTATGATGGTCTGGGCTATCTGTGCTACCTGCACTGGATGTGCTGCTTCCATCACCAACATCTCGTAGAAATGTACTGGTCGTTGCAGTCAACTGACAGAGGCTATTCTGACTGTCAATGGAACTCCTACTACCTGCTACCCCAATTTTCTCTTCATCTAGCAAAAAACAAAGTTCTTTTAAGTCAAGGTTTTCCTTTACCACTTCTTCTTGTCTTACTTCAAGCTCCTTCAGTTTCTGTAAATACAAAGCAACTTCTTTCTGCATGATCCCTGAAGTATATCTTCCCAGCCTTTGCCACTCTCTGGAAATCCGTTTTCCTTTTTGCCTGTCGTCATCCAAGAAACAACATAGGTCTCTAAGTTCTTGGTTGTCTTCCTGCAGCTTCTTATTTACATCCTTAAAGAACAGAATATTTTCAGTTAGTAAATGATCAAAGTGGAATTAAAATCATACATTTTTAATGCTGATAAACTGTTCAACTGAAAATGCCAACCGCCTTGTGTAGCTAGAATAATCATAATGTGCCAACTCTGATGTGATTTATTTTAAGCCAGTTTCAGTACATTACATCTGATACAATATATCATAACTTCAAAATGATGAAGAGCAAATCATAAAGCTGAAATTAAACCTATTTAAAATCTGTCATCTAGTTTTTCAAAACATTTTTCAATAGCTTTTATTGAAATAGTAAAGTCGCAATAGTAAAAGTGGAGTAGACTCCTTTTTCATGAAAGCTGAATTTCAGCCAAATGGTTAAATATACAGTTAAATACATATAGGGGAGCTGTTATCTTCCAAAGGATTTTCATAGTATTTCTGTTCATCCAGTCTTAAAATATGCACAGACCTGCCACACAGCAGAGCCAGGTGGGTGGACTGATTTTTTCTTAATGCAGTTCACCTCTCTGCACTCTGCCTGTGATTGAAAGGAGCAGAAATAGCAAACTGATAATTTATCCCCCATTCATTTTACTCCTGTAGGAATGTTCCAATTCAGCGCATGGAACTATAGTATATATATATATATATATATATATATATATATATATATATATATGTACATAATATAACTGGGTACTAACATTTATAGGTAAAGTTGATCCAGGGAAAATCTGATTGCCTCTTTTGGCGATCAGGAAGAAATTTCTTCCCTTTGTTGTAGCAAAATGGATCATGCTTCGCTGGGGTTTTTTGCCCTCCTCTGGATCAACTGTGGGTGTAGGATTGTGTATATGGGATTGTGTGATTTATTTATTTTTATTTTTTTTAGTTGGTTGAAATAGATGGACTTGTGTCTTTTTTCAACTTGACTAACTATATATATATAGAGATCAAAAAATTGCAGATGCAACCTCAAATTGTAGATATCTTGTTTACTTCATATCTTCATGCATTTATAGGTAAATATACATTTACAAGCAACTGCACAGTTTCAGACATACATATGTCCTTCTTCAAGCTGCATGTGTAGCACTAATTTAGTCGACAACTTTTTATCCACCTTCTTACAGTGAGTCTAGCCCTAAACACAGGTGTATCCCATCATCCAAGATTTCCTTGAGTATGTGAATTAACCCATTTCTATCTCATCACTTTCACCTATGCGCTGTATCTAGAGATCTATATACAGTCAGGTCCATAAATATTGGGACATCAACACAATTCTAATCTTTTTGGCTCTATACACCACCACAATGGATTTGAAATGAAACAAACAAGATGTGCTTTAACTGCAGACTTTCAGCTTTAATTTGAGGGTATTTACATCCAAATCAGGTGAATGGTGTAGGAATTACAACAGTTTGTATATGTGCCTCCCACTTTTTAAGGGACCAAAAGTAATGGGACAGATTAACAATCATAAATCAAACTTTCACTTTTTAATTGTTTGGTTGCAAATACTTTGCAGTCAATCACAGCCTGAAGTCTGGAATGCATAGACATCACCAGTCGCTGGGTTTCATCCCTGGTGATGCTCTGCCAGGCCTCTACTGCAACTGTCTTCAGTTCCTGCTTGTTCTTGGGGCATTTTCACTTCAGTTTTGTCTTCAGCAAGTGAAATGCATGCTCAATCGGATTCAGGTCAGGTGATTGACTTGGCCATTGCATAACATTCCACTTCTTTCCCTTAAAAAAACTCTTTGGATGCTTTTTTAGTATGCTTCGTGTCATTGTCCATCTGCACTGTGAAGTGTCGTCCAATGAGTTCTGAAACATTTGGCTGAATATGAGCAGATAATATTGCCTGAAAAACACTTCAGAATTCATCCTGCTGCTTTTGTCAGCAGTCACATCATCAATAAATACAAGAGAACCAGTTCCATTGGCAGCCATACATGCCCACGCCATGACACTACCACCACCATGCATCACTGATGCGGTGGTATGCTTTGGATCATAAGCAGTTCCTTTCCTTCTCCATACTCTTCTCTTCCCATCACTCTGGTACAAGTTGACCTTGGTCTCATCTATCCATAGGATGTTGTTCCAGAACTGTGAAGGCTTTTTAAGATGTTGTTTGGTAAACTCTAATCTGGCCTTCCTGTTTTTGAGGCTCACCAATGGTTTACATCTTGTGGTGAACCCTCTGTTTTCACTCTGGTGAAGTCTTCTCTTGATTGTTGGCTGGCCAACTGTTGTGAAGGGCGTTTTCTTCACCAGGGAAAGAATTCTTTGGTCATCCACCACAGTTGTTTTCCATGGTCTTCTGGGTCTTTTGGTGTTGCTGAGCTCACTGGTGCGTTCTTTCTTTTTAAGGATGTTCCAAACAGTTGTTTTCCATGGTCTTCCGGGTCTTTTGGTGTCTTTTTAAGGATGTTCCAAACAGTTGATTTGTCCACACCTAATGTTTTTGCTATCTCTCTGATGGGTTTGTTTTGTTTTTTTCAGCCTAATGATGGCTTGCTTCACTGATAGTGACAGCTCTTTGGATCTCATATTGAGAGTTGACAGCAACAGATTCCAAATGCAAATAGCACATTTGAAATTAACTCTGGACCTTTTATCTGCTCCTTGCAAATGGGATAATGAGGGAATAACACACACCTGGCCATCGAACAGCTGAGCAGCCAATTGTCCCATTACTTTGGGTCCCTTAAAAAGTGGGAGGCACATATACAAACTGTTGTAATTCCTACACCTTTAACCTGATTTGGATGTAAATACCCTCAAATTAAAGCTGAAAGTCTGCAGTTAAAGCACATGTTGTTTGTTTCATTTCAAATCCATTGTGGTGGTGTATAGAGCCAAAAAGATTAGAATTGTGTCAATGTCTCAATATTTATAGACCTGACTGTATCCATGTATATATCTATATATCCATTCTTTACACCCATATGGGTTGAATAAGGATTATGTCTTATACCTATTTTTGTAGAACAGAGAGATAAATGGTGATGGTTATTATTATCATCATTTTTCAAATGTGTATGTGTTTTCTTTTTGCATAAAATGAAGAATCGAGAAAGGTCCTGAAAACATTATGTCGATGCTTGTCCAAATATGGAATTAGACGCTGAACAATAGGGGTTAATGTTTTGGTAATTTGCATAATGGTGCATGGCATTTTTTGTAATTTTGTATTTTTCTATATGTGTGTGTTGGTTTGGGATTCATTATTGGAGTTACCAATCACCATGCACATAATTTAGTATAATTGTGTTGTATCTTATATAGAAATTGGGGAACGAGTATGATAGTTACTTATGGATATATAGATCTCTGGATACTGTGCATAGGTGGAAGTGATGAGATAGAAATGGGTTAATTCCTGTACTCAAGGAAATTTTGGATGATGAGGTACCCCTGTGTTTAGGGCTAGACTCACTGTGAGAAGGAAGATAAAAAGTTGTTGACTAGATTAGTGCTACACATGCAGCTTGATGGACATATGCGTGTCCGAAACTGTGCAGTCGCTTGTAAATGTATATTTACCTGTAAATGCATGAAGATATCAAGTAAACGAGATATTTACATTTTGAGACTGCATCTACAATTTTTGTTGATGATTGCCTAGTGGAAACAAAGGAGTGCCACATCAGATGTAATCCTTTCTAAAGGGATTTGTTACACAGCAGAGATGTCCCACCTTGAAATTTTATATATATATATATATATATATATATATATATATATATATATATATATATATGTGTGTGTGTGTGTGTGTGTGCATACACTGTGCAAACTGTTGGCGCTATAAAAAAAACTGTATATTAATAATATAGATATATCAATTAACTAAATGTATTTATTTAACTAGTTTAACTACACAAACAGGATCTATTATACCCTCTACCTAATCTAACTGACAACAACAATATATGATGCACAATGAGAAATCTGCAGATCCTCTTCTGACCCTGCCAACGAATACAAGAGGTAAAACATCTTAACTATCTAAATCAAAAGCCTATGCATTATGTATGACACTTTTTGTTGACTATAGTTTCAAGAAAAATTTAGGGAAATATTAACCTGGGAAGAAGTTTTAACTTTGTTAATGGGTCTTCATATTAAGTCTATGTACTAGCATTTTTTTTAAATGAGGGCTTCTGTGTGAGAGGGCCAGCAAGGAGGGTGTTCCAGAATCACCATCAGGTGCTCTCCTGGATCACCAATTTACAGACAAAAAGACTTGGGGTAGACTGATATACAGCAACAGATGAAAAACGTAACAACTTCAAGGATAAATTTCAATCTTGTTGAGGTATATGTATATCTGTTTTTTTTTAATATACATTCAGTGCTCATACTGGATAATTTAATACATTAAATTGCAATCTGCAAAGTGCAATAACCCAATGCAACTAGGCCAGATTCAGAGATGTGTTGGAGAAAGCTTTGCCAATTCTGCATAAATGGGCTAAGCACTGCCACAACACATCTAATATTGTGCACTTGTTGGATCTCCACATGGATAAAGCAAAAAAACATTCAGAAAATGCCCTGTCAGTGTGCTCATCCAATCACTAACTAACTACTACAGCCCCGTACACACGTACCGAATGTCGGCCGAACGATCGGCCGTCTTTTGTCCGGTGCTGTCCTGTCGGCTGAAAACTGCAAAAGACTGCACACGAATTTTGTCGGCCAACAACAGCCGACTGCAGAAGTGATGTCATGTGATGGTTAACTTTCCGTGTGTTTTTTCTTTTCTGAGCATGCCCAGTCTTGCTAATCGGCTGTTTGTCGGCCGAATTCTGTACTGACTGGCGAACAATCGGCCGTTCTGGTGTTGGCCAACAAAAATTTTAATTTCCTGCACACCAGATTCTGTTTGGTCGAAAAGTCGCTGTCGGTTGGCGGAAGCATCATACTAACAAGCCGACAATCGGCCGATCGGTCGGCGGCCGAATATTTACGGCCGACAATCGCTACGTGTGTACGGGGCTTACCACTAACAGCTTCCACTCTACAAGATGGTTTTCTCCTAATCTTCTCAAGAGTTAAGTGCGTGATATCCACTGCTGGCCATGAAACTTTAGAATGGCTGCCAATGTACACCAATCAGGAATAGGCTTTGAGAAATCAGATGGATTGACGAGAAAGCTATAAATTAAACTCTTGAGCAGAAAGAAAAGTTATAATAGAGCAGCTCATGCCACATCAAAAGGTAATGTTGATTTTAACATATATTATCTAGGTCAGTGATGAAAGAAGTTTAAGAAAGCAGAGACAGGACACTCCACAATGATCTATTGCTTATAGACAAGAGGGGATGATGTCAACCAGCTACTGCAGAAACAGACACTTCCAGGGAATTTCAAGCTTCTTTGTCCCCCACTGCGTTAGATGGCTTTTCCCAAAGATCCCATATCCCTTAGGCTACATTCACACCTGAGCGTAGCTTTTTAGTGCGATTTTTACTGCGATGTTTACCGCGATTTACAGGCGTTTTTTTGTGCAGGCATTTTTAGATTAAATAGAGACCAATGGAAAACGCTTGTAATCTGCCCAAAAACAAGCTCATGTACTTTTTTGAGCGTTGGGCGTTTTGCTCACAGCGTCAAAACGCTCAGATGTGAACAGGGGCCATTGAAATGAATAGGATTTGTCTTGTTGGGCGTTTTGACAGCTGATCCTAGAGCAGAAAAACTCCCCAAAAATGCCCCAAAACGCCTACATGTGAACGGAGCCTAAGGTGTCCCAAAGTAATGTAGGGGCTGGCAGGAGGATCAGCTGCACACAGAAGGGGAAACAGGAGATCAGCTCTCCCAGAAGGGTCAGTTTCCGAAGAAACTCTGTGGAGTTTGTTAAAGGTAACTGTATTAAGACAAACATGAAGTGGACAATAGTGCATAGTTTCAACATCAGTAGTTTGAAAACAGATTACTGTCTTATAAAGCACCTTTGTTTACTTTTATTAAGCATTTTTGAAGATGTCTGGTTTAGTTGAATGCAATATTTGTGACTTTGCTTTCCTTGGTTTGTGCCCTTCAGGAGGTTCTCTAAGCCAATTTGTTCTAAAGAGTTACCTTGTGAGAAGCCAGTACTAACTTAGAGCCAATGCAAGGAATAGCCACTGTGGACATCTGTTGGGTCTGGAAGAGTTAAGACTACAGACCTTAACCATGCAGCTTTTCATGTGTATAAACCTAATGATGTTCTTTCTGAACTAAATGGCAATACAGAAGTTGTTATTATCGCTGTTTTTGGGAATAGCATCCCTATTTATTATAGGATGGAGGCCCCTGAGAAAGAAATTACATTGTCAAAAGTAAAAAAAAACTGGGTGTTTTCTTAATAAAAAGTTGTGGAAGTGTCAAAAGAATTTAGAGGTTTATCTGGAGTTACAATAAGAGGTACATTTTAAATATTGTCAAGAAAGTTAGTTAACAGTGCAGTGTTGATGTTGGCATGCACTTGGACATCAATAATTTGTCCCAGAAAGATGTCCTTTCTATACAGAAGGGTATAGAGGGTAGGAGCTTCACACAGTAGGTGATACTTTTATTTTTTAGAAGGCATTACCTGTCTATAACACACAAAAAATGAAGTTAAAGTGTTTGGGAAGAATTATTATTTTTTTTAACTTAATGCATTCTATGCATTAAGATAAAAAACCTTCTGTGTCTGGTACCCCCCCCCCCCCCCATTATATTTACCTGAGCCCTATCACGATCCAGCGCTGTGTATGAGAGCAGCAGTTCTCCTGGCTCTGTCCCTCCTGCTGCAGTCCATCAAACTCTGTGACAAAGGAGCAAAGGGGTGGGGGCGGAGTTACATGATTGGCCCAATAGGAAGCAGCTTCCTATGGGGTCATTGGACAAAGAGGAGGGTTGGGCCTGTTCTGTGCAAAACCATTGCACAGAGCATGTAAATATGCCATGTCTTTTATTTTAGTTAAAATAAATAAATAAATATGTTAGATAGCCATGATGTTAGGAGATGGACTGATATTAAGCTGAACAAAAGAGATTCTCTACATCCCTCAAACAAGAACACTAAACTATTTAGTAGGGAATGCAGGTGTTCTTTGGACATACTGTACAGTTAAACTGAGATTTGGGGGCAGAGAGTTTCTTCATAAGGATTATTTATGTCCTCAGCAGGTAAAATCTAATTTGAGGATTTATGTTTCTAAGGCAGGGGAGGGGTAATAAAAACAGGCAGTAGGACTGAATTTTTACCATCCCCATCCTACACTGCAATAAGACTAAAAAAAAATCCACTGCAGATCATTTTTCAGAGAGTGGTAAAGCCTGCTGCCTATGTGAAATAAGCATAAAAAATTGGGTGATGGGGGTAGTTCATTTCTGGGGTAACAAGCTTTGTCAGTGGATAGCTCTTACATCAAGGGGTAACTTGGACTTTTTTGTGATTACAGATACATTGTTCAGGGATTCAAATGACTGAGAAGTAATTATACCAGGGTACGTACTATACAGGAAAAACACAGTAGAATAGAGGGAAGGTAAAGTTGCCCTTTATGTCAAGAATGACATAAAATTACCAATTCAGAAAGCAAATTAACTACTTGAAACTCTCTGGGTCTTCCTATCATCCAGATAGGAATTTGGTGTAGTATACAGGCCCCCAGGACAGTCAGAAGTTTAGGATAACCTGTTGATTGATGAGATAACCCAAATAACAATGAGGGGGAGAGGTTTTCAAACTGTTCTGCAGGAGTTGAGATATGTTGGAGGCTTTGAAAAAAGTTTCTCTAAAACAGTTACAAAAAAAGCCCAGTCAGAGGAGATCATATTCTAGACTTGGTACTGACAAATGATAAACGATCGTCTGAAGTTGAGCTGAGAGAAAATTTGGGTGCTAGCCATCACCATTGTCATTGCCATTGCAAAAGTTTTAGTTTTCAAAAGAACATATTGCTGAAATGGGTGAATTTCTAAAGAATGAATAAAAAGGTTGGAGAAAATGGCAGGAGTCTATAATCAGTGGGCATTATTAAAAGTCTACCATTCCGGAGGCAATTGGAATATGTGTCAAGGAGATTAGTATGAGTAAGCAGAAGAGAAGACCATTACGGTCACTACAGAGGTAGGAAGCATAGAAAAATAAAAAATAAATAAAAATCTGCATACAGCGGATATGAGTAAAAAGGAAATGTGGCTGATAGAGAAGTTTAAAAAAACAGAGCAAATGAGGCCTAACACATTATCAGTTCTGCTAAAGCTCAGAAAGAGAAGAAAATGGATAGATTTATTAAGGAAAGGGGACAAAACCTTTTTTTAGGTAAATCAGTGAAAGGAAGAAAAGATACTATGGGATTACAAAAATCAAAACTTTGCACAATACCTATGTAGAGAGAGACCTGTATGTAGCAAACCATATAGCTAATTACATCTGTTCAGTCTTCTCATAAGTAAATGGCACTTACAAAAAAGGTTGGAGGATCATATTGGTTGAAGCAGTGAAAGATCATTTTCAGGATTTCCTGAAGGCAGTGGTAGCCATTGAACTAACTCTCTTAAAGCCTAAACAAGCAAGTCCTGATGGCATTCATCCCAGAGTTCTAAGAGAACTAAGAGAACTTTGAGGTATAGTTGTTGGACCATTAACTGACCTTTTAATCAATCTCATCTAACAGAAGTTCCCTATAACTGGTGGACAGCTAATATTGTACCTATTCATAAAAAGTGTAGTAAGGAAGAAGCTTGCAACTAAAGGCTAGTATGTTTAAGATCTGTAGAACAACATAGTAAAATCAATGGAATCACTCCTAAAAAAAAGGAAAAATACACAACTTGGTGGAACCAAAGCAGAATTGCTATACTAAAAGTAGATCAAAATCGGAATAATCTGATATCATATTATATTTTACAAATGTTTTGGAGAGAGTGGTACTGTGGACATAGTCTATCTTGATTTCAGCAAAGCATTTATTATGATTCCACATAATAATATCATAAACTGTTGTAAAATCTATGACTGAACCCTTGAGTAGTTTAGTGGATACACAGCTTCTTAAAGGATAGATATTAATGTACGATTGTAAATGGAGTTAGTTTAGAACAGAGACCAGTCAATAGTGGTAGACCAAAATGCTCTGTACTAGGTCCTGTTCTAGTGATCCCTGTGTAAGTGATAGACCAAACGCCTAGTGGGCAAGGTGTATCTTTTTGCTGATGATACAAAGGTGTGCAATACAGTTAATATTCCTAGAGGTGGTTTGTTACATGGAGTATGATTTGGCATTGCTGGAAGATGGAAGCTGTGAAAAACTGCAGTTCAATATTTGAAAATGCAAAATACCATTCTTAGGAAAAATAATCTCCTTACAGGTAACAATATGGGTGGGAGGGGCATTGTTGGCCAGAGTTACAGAGGAAAAAGATTTGAGAATGCTTTTTTAAGATAACTGCAAGTTGAACAAAAAGTGTAGCCTGGCCGCAGGGAAAGTGAATACAATTCTGGGGTGTATGTTTAGAGGGATCACCAGCAGTAAGATAGAGGTCCTGATTCACCTACGTTCACTTCATTTATAAAACTGAGTCCAGTTTTGAAGACCTCACTTACAAAAAAAAGATATTGATAAGATAGACAAAGTAAAGAGAACGGCAAAAACCATGAACTGCAAAACCCCTCCACCCTATGCAATGAAGATGGGAAGAGGAGGAGGTCTATGTAGTTAAAATTAGGAGAGTATAAACAAATTTGTTTGTACTGTTGGAATACGAGTGAGGGGACGCACTGGACACCTTTGCTGCCATTGTGCTATGCGCTGGGTGTCCAGTGCCCCCCTTTGCCTTTAGAAGAGAGCTGGGCTCCTTCCAGGCATACCTCCCCTTTGCCTATCCATTATAAATTATACAATGCTTCTACTATGGAGACCCTTTAAAAAATGTATAGAGTTAGGACTGCAGAAATATTGGGGTGCCTTGTCCTGGTCTCTGCAGCTTACGCATGTATTTGCAAACATGTGCAAACCAAACACCTGTTTTGAAAGCAAACTGTTAGACAGGTTAATTTGGTTGGTTGCAGGCTGGCTGGGAATTTTCTTTGGTTTTGTTTTATATAAAATTAGAAGAGTACTCTAGTGTGACAATGCTGATCCCCCATAGATTCAGTAGAGTGCGGAAACACTGCCTCCCTAGGAGGAAACACTGCCACCCTAGGAGGAAACACTGCCTCCCTAGGAGGAAACACTGCCACCCTAGGAGGAAACACTGCCACCCTAGGACAGGAAGTGTGTTACGGGCAGGATAAAATAAAGAGAAAAAATAAAACAAATAATACAAATACTAACGGAAACAAATGCAGCCACCACATCTAAGTACTGTTGAGGTGTATATAACAATTTGTTTTTGGGTTTACAAAAGCTTTAGGATATAAATAAGGAGAACAGTATTTTCAGTATTTGCAATATGAAGCTAAGAACAGGAGGACATGACCTAATGAAGGAAAATCAAAACTAACAAAGGTTTATTAAAAGACTTTTAGAAAAGGTAGTAAGTCAGTCAAAAGCAATTGAATTTAAAAATGACTGAAACAAATATAGATCTATGCTCAAAAAACAAATCACAAATTCACTTTATTTTTTTATGGGGACAGATTTTATGGGCAGTTTCAGTTAAGCAACAGGGTCACTTTAAAGTGATTGTAAAGGCTTAAAGTTTTTTATCTTCTTGCATTCTACGCATGAAGGTAAAAAAAAAAAAACTTCTCTGTGCAGCAGCCCCCTCGGCCTCCCCTAATTATTATAACCTCATTTCGATCCAGCGATGTGCCTCGGCTCTCGGGGCACTCTCTCTCCTCATTAGCTGAGACAGCATTGAGAGCCATTGGCTCCTGCTGCTTTTAACCACAGTCAGTGAGCCAATGAGGAGAGAGAAACGCGGCTTTATGTGTGAATAGGCATGCAGAGCTGTGGCTTGGCAACGAGCCTGCTTGGGTGCCCAAATTGCAAGCTGCTTGCTCTGGGGGCAGGAGGGTGTGGCCAAGAGCGCAAGCGAGGGACCTGAGAAGAGGAGGATTGGGGCTGCTCTGACCAAAACCATTACACAGAGGAGGTAAGTAAACCTTATTATTTTTATCTTTTTTTTTTAACCACTTGTCAACCAGCCGCCGCAGTTATACAGCGATCCCGTGGGCGTGCGTGCGCCACAGGAGGTGTGTGCCCATGCCCACTTGCCAGTGGGGAAGCCAAGGTGTGGGGCCGGCGGCCACGATT
>NC_138770.1:568161718-568251718 GCF_965119305.1 Pelophylax lessonae | reverse complement strand
GAGTATGCAATGTACAACACGTTCCTTGATTTCCAATGAAATCAACATGCACAGAAGTCTTTATTGTTAGGCAGGTATATTATATTAGTTTTAGGTAATGCAATCCTTTCCAGACTCCTTAATCATTTTACCACTACCGTACTATGCAAAATGCTGAGAAGGTTACATAGTTAGTCTGGTTGAAAAAAGACCATCCATCTCAACCAATAGAAGGAAATCCTATAAACACAATCCTATACCCCACAGTTTATCCAGAGAAAGGCAAAAATAACAAATAAAGCATGATCCAATTTACTCAAGCAGGGAAAAAATATCTTCATGATCCCCCAAGAGGCAATCAGATATTCCCTGGATCAACTTTACCCATAAATATTAGTACTATCCAGTTATATTATGTTTATCTAGGAAAAAATCCAAGCCTTTTTTAAAGCAATCTACTAAGCTTGCAAGAACCAGCTCTTGAGGGAGTCTTTGCACATTTTTACAACTCTTACTGTGAAGAAGCCTTTCCGTGTTTGGAGATTACCCCTTTTCCGACCGCCCGCTGCATATATACTGCGGCAGACTGGCTGGGCTGCGGGAATCGACGTAGAGGTATGTCAGTTTGCGGGAGTGGTGCTGGGGGGCGAGCACACCTACTCGCCAATGGGGAAGCCAAGGCGCGGGGCAGGCAGCTCCGATTACTGCCTGACACCCGCGATTGTTCCCCGCTGACAGAGAAGGACGGTCAGCTGTTGTAAACACAGCTGACTGTTGTTCTCTCTGAAATGATCACAGAGCTCCTGTGATCCTTTTATGTAAGATCTCAGGTCTCTATGTTCATTTCACAAGTCCCTCCCACATACAGTCAGAAATCACTCCCCTAGGCTCACAATTAACCCTTTGATCACCCCTAGGTTAACCCCTTTTCCTGCTAGTGTCATTATTACAGTAACTGTGCATATTTTTAGCACTGATTACTGTAGTAATGTTACTGGTCCCCCCAAAAGTGTAAAAAATGGCAGTAAGGGGTCCGATCTGTCTGCCGCAATGTCACAGTCCCGCTAAAAATCTCAGATCGCTGCCATTACTAGTAAAAAATAAATAAATAAAAACAACATAAATCTTTCCCCTAGTTTGTAGACGTGATACACAAACCAATCAAAATATACTTTTTTTTTTTTTACCAAAAATATGTAGCAGAATACAAATTGGCCTAAAAGGATGAAAGAATATTTTTTAAATTTCTTTAAATTTTTTTTGGGAATGTTATATAGCTGATTGTGATATATATATATATATATATATATATATATATATATATATATATATATATATATTTTTTTTTTTTTTTTTTTTCAGAATTGTCGCTATTTTTTGTTTATAGCGCAAATAAATATAAATCGCACAGGTGATCAAATACCACCAAAAGAAAGCTCTATTTGTGGGAAAAAAAGGACATCAATTTTATTTGGGTACAGCGTCGCACGACCGCATAATTGTCCATTAAACTAACGCAGTGCCGAATCGCAAAAAATGGCCTGGTCATTAAGGGGGTGAATCCTTCTGGTCCAGAACTGGTTAAGGTGATCACCTTTTTATGGAGAGCCCTTTAGAAAGAGCACTGCATTGACAACAGCTCGTGCACATGCCAGGAACACATACAGTGCCTGTGATTGTGCTGTTATTACACAGCGCAGATTACATACAAAAAGGGATTGTTTTGGGGGGTTCAAGTGACACTGAACACCAGTGATGAAGGGGTGAAGGGTTCAAAAGTGAAACTGACCCACAAATGATTTTTTGGAGGAGGGGTGTTAAAGTGCCAATGACCACCGATGGGGGGGGGGTCTCAAAGTGCCACTAATTACTAATATTGGGGTTAGAAGGTTTTGAAGTGCCATGACCACCGATGATTGTGGGATTGTTTTGTGTGAGGTTTAAAGTGCCAATGACCAACAATGGTGATGGGGAGGGGTGGGGGTTTAAAGTGCAAATGACCACCACCACCATGGATTGTGGTATTATTTTGTGCTTATCCTTGAAATGTAACCAATACACACAATGCAATTGTAAAGCAATGCAGTTTCAAACTCTCTTTCTTTAACAACAGACTTGCGCTTGGTATAAGTGGGTGACTTTTAAAGACTAATTGCATCTTAACCACCACAAAACCAGCAATTTTCCCAAAAATTGTGACAAAAAATTAGATCTTGGTTTATCTGCTTTTCAAAAAGGAATGATTTTGTTGGTGTTTGAACATGTCCTGGCTTTTTATTTGACATGTTTTTTAACAGAACACAATAAAAACAGGTTTTTCATTAAAAAAATTTTGGTCATTTTCCTTTATATTGTAAAAGAAAAAACAGTGGTTATTAAATGCCATAACAAAAAAGTTCTGTCTAATGATTGAAAGTTCATTTGGGTAGAATATTGCATGACTGAGTAGTCAGCCAAACGATCACAGCACTGAAAACTGCAAAAAGGCCTGATGAAGGGTATACACAAGCTAGTACTCAAGTGGTTAATGAAAACCCAGAGCTGTCATAGTTGACCCCTTCTGGAAATGCTAGCTGCCTGGCTACTCTGAAGCTCCTTTAACTTCAATACTTTCTGAGTTGCTGACCTGGAACAAGCTTGCAAAAAATTAAAGTCTAAAGCCCACAGTTTCTTTTTCTTAGAGGTAAAAACAAGCACCTTTAATGCAAGCCGCCACATTAAATTTACTAAAAGAAATGTAATTTTCCTTTTTGTTAATGGTAACAGATGCTGGAAAACTAGATTTCTCTCGTACCCTGCTAGACATTACTGGATGGCTTAGGAGTGACTGAGCAGTGCTATTACATAATTTCCTTGACCTCTTTCAGATACAATAATGTGCTTTCAATACAAATAACACTGGATGGAGCTAAGCATGGGCAATCATTGATATGATATCAACTGGGCCGACATTCAAGTAGCTACAGTAGCAATAAGGGTGTCAACACTGCAGCAATTTCACTGCAGAAGAAAAAGTGTTGTCATCCTATCAAAACAAGGCCTATTTAACAGTTCTGTGAGGTACACTATATTACTAAAAGTATTGGGACACCTCCCTTTACACACACACATGAACTTTATTGGAATCCCAGTCTTATTCCATAGGGATCAATATTGAGTTGGCCCACCCTTTGCAGCTATAACAGCTTCAACTCTTCTGGGAAGGCTGTCCACAAGGTTTAGGAGTGTGTCTATAGGAATGTTTGACCATTCTACCAGAAGCATATTTTTTGGTGTCAGGCACTGATGTTGGACAAAAAAGGCCTGGCTCGCAGCCTTTGCTCTAATTCATCCCAAAGGTGTTCTATCCAGTTGCGATCAGGACTCATACATGCATACCAGTCAACGTCCTCCATCCCATACTCGCTCATCCATTTATTTATGGACCTTGCTTTGTGCACTGTTCCAAATGATTTGGTAGAGGGGGCATTATGGTGTGGGGTTGTTTTTCAGGGGTTGGGCTTGGCCCCTTAGTTCCAGTGTAAGAAACTCTTAAAGCGTCAGCATACCAAGACATGTTGGACAATTTCATGCTCCCAACTTTGTGGGAACAGTTTGGGGATGGCTCCTTCCTGTTCCAACATGACTGCTCACCAGTGCACAAAGCAAGGTCCATAAAGACATAGATGAGTGAGTTTGGTGTGGAGGAACTGGACTGGCCTGCACACAGTCCTGATCTCAACTCGATAGAACACCTTTGGGATGAATTAGAGTGAAGACTGCAAGCCAGGCCTTCTAGTCTACATCAGTGCCTGACCTCATAAATGCACTTCTGGAACAATGGTCAAACATTCCCATAGACACACTCCTAAGCTTTGTGGATAGGCTTCGCAGAAGAGTTGAAGCTGTTATATCTGCAAAGGGTGTTTCAACTCAATATTGAACCCTACAGACTTAGACTGGGATGCCATTAAAGTTCATGAATGTGTAAAGGCAGGAGTCCCAGTACTTTTGACAATATAGTGTATTTGGAAACAAACAGAGAGCCTACTTTTACTGGGATTGGCAGCCTACATCACATATATAATTATTCAGTAGTTTTAAAGTTAGGATTTTATTGTTAAAGGTAAGTCAGAGTGATGCCATTATTCTTAATATGCTTTCCTGTTATGCATCAGTATCTCAAAGCACAGGTTTTCCTTTAAAGTGGTTCAACCAGCACATCAACCGATTTCCATCACTAAAGTCACATGTTTATTTCACATGCTGGTATAGAAGAAGTGCTTCAGCTACGGACTGCAATAAAATCTGATTGTATCATTTTAATCCACCTAAGAAGTCTGAAATGTGGTTAAAAAGTGACGTAGTACTGGATGTAGGGATATCCTCTGAGGATTAGATGGTGTATGAAAAAGTGGACCAACAACTGACTTATTGTATGGAGCAAAGAAAAATGCAGTTATGGTTGTATCCTATGAAGAAAAAAAAAATTGGTAGTGCTGTTGAATTATGTTATAATGTGCAATAAATAGTGCTTATGCATATAAATATATGCTAGCCAAAAATAAAGTGCATAAACTATGTGCAAAATCACATAATAACAGTGCTAAAATGTGCAAAATTTCATAATAACAGTGCTAAAATGTGCAACTTATAAAGTATCTAAGCACTTCAATACATAAAGTGCAAAGTTGTATATGGACCACAAAATTACTGCAGTACTAAACAATGAAGTGCAAAATTATATATGGACCACAAAATCATAAAAAGCATATATATATATGAAAAATATATGTAAGTGAATGGGTGATAAAGTAGCTGATGATAATGAAAAATGCTCATCATAGCAAAAAGTCCACAGATTCCACCATAGATGTGCAAAGGTGCTGATAAGTCTTCTATTGTGAATTCAGGTACATGACCATCACCAACAGGGCAACTATAATGAAGGCTTACCAGATGTAGTGGACCCAATAAGGTATACACCTTTTGGGTCATTCAGGCTTTTAAGAAATAGATGGACTTGATACCAATATAATATCCAAAGATCAATGGCTCAATCCTCCAACGTCATCCACTCATAAGGAATGCTATAGCCACTAGCAGTAAGAGCAGCAAGAAATCCTCTTCCGGACGCTCAAAAGATAAAAAGCTCACATAGTGTGTATCTTTTAAGACATGTAATGGTAAAAAGAAGAAACACACTTACACAGACTTGATGGTATAATTCTTGTACAAGTACGTAAAAAACGGCATTTGCAGTAGAACTGACGCATTTTGTCTAAGTAGACATCATCTGTGGTGTCCAACTCTGAATGCCATAAACCTTACATACCCCCCAGGGGACAAAAACCTTGTATCCTCTAGCAAACAATCAATATGTATTTACCATGGTAAAGTGTAATGCATTTTTAAAGCCAGCTAATTTTGTAACAGGATGGGTAATGATCAGGCAGAGAGTAACTGTAATTTGCAGTTCACCAAACTGGTCCTTTATTAGAATCAATATTGCAAAACAGATTCAAAAAGGCTAAGAGCATGGCTGGCCCAAGACATTGTGCTGCCCCTGGGCCCAACAATAAAATGCTGCCCCCCCCCCAAAAAAAAATAAAAATAAATTATGCCCACCAAAAAACCCTCATGTCCATTATTTTATATCATGATGATTAAAACTAAAATGAAATTGATCGGGAAGTCAGATTAACATGCAAGAGCAATTTGTCTATATACAGAAATTTTTAGGGGCTGCATTGTAGGGGGAGGAGTTACGGAGCTGCATTGTGGGGGAGGGGGGGTTAAGGGGCTTCTTTGTTGGGTATAGGGACAAAAAAAACAGTAATAACTTTATTAAATATTCCCCGGTGGAGACACTCCGCCTCCTCCTTCTCATCAGTTTGCACTATGGGCAGCAGTATGAGATGGGGAAATTCCGCCTGTAACGCGCTGCAAACTGATGACACACAAAACTGCTGGAAAAGAAATCTTGGATGTCAATTTGCTGCCCCTCTCAAAGTTCTGCCTGGGTCCAATGGACCCAGCGGGACCCATGGTAGGGCTGGCCCTGACTAAGAGCATGAAAATACTGTAGAATAAATTAAATCAGATTATGAAGCCTGCAAAAACATGCACAGAAAAGTCTCAGAGTAACATATGGCTGCATAGTATAGTCTCTATAGGACTCTGTAGCAATAAAGGATCACCAAATCAGTAAAACAATTTGGAACAGCTTGCGTATCCTCATGAACAGCAACCCTCTCAGTGAAGTACAGGAAAGCTCTGGTAATGCAGGAGTTCCCTGGTAGCAATTGGAGAGGTTCTCCCCATAGTAGCTGGGTGGAAAAAAGCTGCATGCTGTTAGCCCCTGGCCCAACTGCATGCATACCAGTTCTAACAGTAAAAGCCTTTGACCTGGCTGCACATCACTTGTCCTGCTACTACCTCTACCTCTAAGCAACTGAGGGAGGGAAGCATAGAAAGGTATCTTCCTTGGGTGCGTCCAGAAACCCAGGAAGGTGTAAGGAAAGGAGTAAAAGGGGCCTGCAATTGAGCATTACCCACCCCACTTGATAATTGTTGCCCCTGGCAAGTTTACAAACCATTCAAATGTATCCTACACAAAGTGTACTCTGATGTCACTTCTGGGTTCCTGCGCTCCATGCTGGTCCTGACAGGACGGCTGCCTGTCCTAGATTATCTAACACAGCTCTCCACCGCTGGCTGGTCTGGACACCATCTGCAGCTGTCACATTCTAGAGGGATTCCTCTCGCTGGACGCCATTACACATTGATGAGCCTTTTTACTTGTGTATCTTGTAAGTGTTTTTAATATTGTTTTGGCTATTAAAGTTAGGGTTTACTGCACTTAGAAGCACAGTTAAAGAATGTGTTCATACCCAGACAACTTCTGTTAAGTATTGGGTCCATTTCCTTTGTTTTTCATGAGGTGTACCATTTTTTTTCAGTGTGCTATTGAACCTCTCACATGCCCCATTACCTTGTGGATGGAATGGGGTTGTGTGCAAGTTCTTAAAGTGCAACAAATGTGAACAAAATAAATAGATATATGTTTCAATCCCTTATTATTCCATTGTGTTTCTTTAGAGATCTGTGTACATTCTGTGTAAATACCTTATCGTTCCAGAGATCACCATTTGCACTCAATTCTTTTTTGCCAGTGTCTACAATTCATTTTGCTCTCTCAATGTTCCCCTTTGTATCTACCCATTCAGATGAACTGAGAGCAGAGACTACAAGTGTAGATAATGATGAATTTTGACAAGTGATGAGCGATGCTGAAAGAACATATCTCTGGCATCCCTTTGGATGACCATGTTCCTTCCTGCTCACCACCGGATGGTGCAGACTTTAGCTGTACTGATCTGTTGCTTGATTATTGTTGCAGAAACAGATCTGACAGAATGAAATCCAGCAATTGATGAGCTGACTATATAGGTGAAATCTACTCCATCCAGTGACCAGCTCCCTTCCTGGGACATGCACATCTAAAGAGTGCCCAGGGATGTGCTCTTTTACTCTGGTTCAGAAGAAACAGCAGTACTGGGACTGGGGGCACTGAAAAGGAACCATGGAAGATGTAGTTTTGAAATCAGCTGATGTATCATCCCCTTGCTTGCTGTTGTGAAGAGCCATAAATACTAAAAAAACAGGCACTGGCACAATTTCAAAAAATTGTTCAACAATACTAATACTAGGGGTGTTGAAATTAATCGTAGCATCGATGCATCGCGGTGAAGCCTTGAAGGATTCGAATACGTTGCTGAGGAACGGCCGCATCGATGCATGGATGACGTCATCCCGGCTCCCCCCCCTCTCCCAGGACAGCCCTGCAGTGCACTCTAAAGTTAAAACAAATTAGTGTC
Organism: Pelophylax lessonae; assembly: GCF_965119305.1. Lineage (NCBI taxonomy): Eukaryota > Metazoa > Chordata > Amphibia > Anura > Ranidae > Pelophylax > Pelophylax lessonae. Next base: position 568,243,880 of record NC_138770.1, on the reverse strand, counting down.
AGCGACTCCATTTAGGGACCCTTCTGTTCCTACAGTGTGTAAGGGTTAATGTAAACTGATACCTGATTACCTTATCTCCAATCTTTTCATCGCCGTCACAGTCACCTGCCCTCTGGGTGGCCGATCTCCTCCTCCCCGCTGGCCAGAGTGCCGGAGTGCACGAGACTGAAGGCGATGAAAAGATCAAAGATAAGGAAATAATCAGGCATCAGTTTACATTAACCCTTACACACTGTATGAACTGAAGCGGAGTCACTGACACTAATTTGTTTTAACTTTAGAGCGCACTGCAGGGCTGTACTGGGAGAGCAGGGGGGGGGGGGGGCTGCTATATATTGTAAATTGGCTGTGTTATGTCAATGGGGGGCTGTGTTATGTCAATGGGGGGCTGTGTAATGTCAATGGGGGGCTGTATAATGTCAACGGGGGGCTGTGTTATGTAAAGGGGGGCTGTATAATGTAAATATGGGGGCTGAGGAAGAGGGTTCTCCCTCGACACGCATTAGCCCTATCTATATGGACACCTTCAAGTTCGCTTGTCCTAATTTAGGAATATGATCCTGCGGTCTCTGGATAGTCAAAGGAATCCTTTGGTTTTATGCTTTTATATAGCATACTCTTGTGAGAATAATGTATGACGTGGTTTCAACAATTTTCCAATAAATGTTTTATGGTATTGCACTAGGTCGGATGGCTTTTTTGCTGGTCTGGTTTGTGGGTCAGTATTGCTAATGCAAACTTGGTTAGTGGTCCACAATAACTAGGTATCCATCTTCTGGCATGTTGAGTGTAAGAAAATCAGTGGTCAGTATTCCAGTGGGGCAGACACATATACAAAGTCAGAATGTAATTCAGGCTTAAGCCCCCTTCGACACTGGAAAAACCACACAGTGCCTTCAGAACTGTTCAACGAACTGTAAAAGATCCATACACATGGCTAGTCTCTTAAACCAGTTGTACATTTTGAGGATACTCCAATGTTCTGGATTCACATCCACATGGATTCTCTCTGACCCATGGAGGGCATGGGACCTTGACAGTATGATTGTCTTCTACTGTTGTCATTTGCTATTCAAAGCAATTAACCATCTTGTTAAAGCAATCTGGCCATTTGCTAGGCAGTGCAGTCTCTTGCTTCCCCCTCTAAGGCGGTAATGGCCAGTTCTGACTGAAAAGTGGATGCCATATGATCCAATCCAGGGTCCAATAACTCAAATCTAGACCTGGCCCGGTGTACATGCTGCAGCAGGAATTCTGGCAGGAATAGTGGGGTCAATATTTCAGAAGCAGTGGGTTGCCTGCTTTCCTCTGGAGTAGTACTATTGGTTGTCACTTTCAAGCCACTCTCATCACCATCATCTGACAAGGCCAATCCTGTTTGCAGTGTAAACGAAAATAAAGCCAGGTAGTAACTCTAACGTGCATCTTACTAAACAGGTGCAAAGTTAGAATCAATAATGCAAAATAGGGTCAGAATGGCAAAGAGCATGGATACACTGCACAGCAATGTCTGCATGGCTCAATTAAGGTACTATGCATTTTGTGGCTGCATATCATAGTCTCTATAATCTTATAAAGTGACAGAGTCTAGCAGAGAATCACTACTTATGTAAAACATTTGAAAGCACAAACAATCACTTGCAATTATCCTCAAAAACAGCACCCCTCTCAGTAAAGTCCAGGGTAACTATCATACCATAAGGGAACAGCTGGAAGGATCCAAGGCCTGGAGGCACAAGGGGCACGGAGGGCATGGGGGGGGGGGGATCACAGTGGAACTAGACTACTCTGGTAGTAAATGGTGGGGTGTATCCTACAGTACTCCGGGTCTTCTACAGAAACAGTGTGCTATTAAAGGATAAGTTCCCCATTTGGGAAAAAATAATAAATGAAAAAAATGTGAATTTATTATTTCTTCCCTAAAGAGCCTGGAAAGCATTGCACCTGTGATCAATCGATCAGGGGTACAATGCCAGACTGCTGCAGACAAGCCCTGCAGTTTTCAACCTGTACTTGTATATGGAATAATACATCTTAATCAGCTCAATTCAATATAAAAAAAATTAAAAAGATAATTGTAAAATTGTGAATTGATTGCTGCCAGTACTCCACAAGTGTATTCCCCTCACTTTCAGCAATATATGTATCAAATTAGTACAGCGCAATCATCGTTTTAAAAATTGTGATCCGTATACATAAAATTGCTACATATGTGTAAACATTTATATAAACACGAATCATCTGTGACAAAATTAAGCTAAATCACATAAAAACTCAAGTGAAAACATCAAAATACATTCATATATACAATATATATATCAGTGAATAAACAAACAAAAAAAAGTCCAATAAACAGTGAATTCCTTCTGTGACAATTAATGGATCCCAAACAAATGGATAATCTTGCCACCTCTGTGTTTAGTAATCAACTGAAAAACAGGTGCTCAAGTAATCCACCACCACTAGCAGGGAAAAAGGATGGATGGATGCCCCTGGATGTTTCAGGATCCACCGGCTAGCAGCCGGAATTGACGGCTGCTATCCGGTGGATTTCGCTGCATGCTTCATACAGCTGGCACGGCTTGCAGTGCTTCTCAATGTGATTGAGCTTATTTTATTTTTTGTCACATTAAATCTGCTATTACAGAGAGCACTAGATAGTTTATTTTTGTCTTATGTGGCCGAATAATACACAAGCACTGAAATAAGGAAAGAGTGGGATGCTGAAACATCCAGGGGCATCCATCCATCCATACAGAGCTCCTTTATCCCTAAGGGGGGAACAGCGCACTTTGACTCTCTGGTGAAACAGCAGTCAAAGCTGGAGGTGAGCTGCTAGTGAATACTGGTGGTGGATTACTTGAGAACCGGTTTTTCGGTTGATTACTACACACAGAGGTGGCAAAATTATCCATTTGTTTGGAATCCATTGATTGTCACAGGAGGAATTCACTGTTTTTTGGACTTTGTTTTAGTTAGTTTATTCACTGATATACACATTGTATATATGAATGAATTTTGATGTTTTTACTTGTTTTGATGTTTTTATGTGATTTAGCTTCATTTTGTCACAGATGATTCATTTTTAAATAAATGTTTACACATATGTAGTGATTTTATGTACTTGTATATGGGCAAACTGTTTACAAGCTGCAGGGCTTGTGAATGAACTACAAGGCTGCTCATCAGATAGCTTGCAGTTCATTCAGGACTACAAGCCATCAGCCTCAATAGCTGACAGTAGTTGTAGTTTGTGCATTCACCGGAAACAATGAATGAATGATGCAGCCATGTGGGCAGAGTGTTATCAAATAGTGATAGCAGGTGCAGGGGGAAGATCCCCCACTCACTGTCACAGGGAGGGGGGAAGAGGGGGAGAGGCTGCAGCTGTTGCATGTTCCACTCTAAATACAGGTGGAACATGTAACATGTTCCGAAAGGTGAACTGAGGGCTTTTTTCCAGGAGAATAAGTGCAGGACTCCACCCTCCCCAGCCAGCTCCCCATCCCCATTCCTCCCCCCAGTTACACAATTTCTCAGGAAAGAGAAGTAAAGTGTTACTAAATAATGGGTGTAGTCAAGGATCACCTTCTCCCTCCCTTTCCACAGCTCGCCTCCCCTCCCCTCATCTACAGCCCACTTATCTCCACATCCACAGCTCACCCCCCCAGCAACAGGTCACCTTTCCTTCCTCTTGTACACAGTTCACCCTCACCCCCTGTCCACAGCTCACCCTCTCCTCCCTGTCCACAGCTCACCCTCTACCCCTCCCTCTCCACAGCTCATCTCCCCAGCAACAGATCACCTTCCCTCCTCTTGTACACAGTCCAACCCCCCATCCACAGCTCACCTTCTCCCCTGTCACATTCCATAATTTACCTTAGCATGCGCCCCCCCCCCCCCACACGCACACACAACTCCCCCTTTAACCTCTGTCAAAATGTAACCTTTGCACACCCCCCTATCCACAGCTTACACACCCAGTACCAGCATATCTCTCCCCCCTCCACATTTCACCTCTGCACCCTTATCTAAAGCTCACCCGAATCCACAACTCTCAACCTCTGCAACCCCCTATCTTTCATCTTTGTACCCACAGCTCCCCCCACAACTCTCTTAACTTTGCACAAATCCCCCTGCCTACAGCTCTCACTTTGCACAATCTATAACCCCCCCCCCAACTCTGGCCTCTTAAGAGCATCCACAACTTCACAGTCTCTCTGCACAACTGGTCCCCCTTTCCCCCTCTTTCAATCATAGCTCTCACACCTGCAGTTGCATTAGAGCAGTGCATCTGACTCCATTCTAGTAATCACTGGAGTCTCACTTCTCCAGCTCCACCTGTCAAATCAGTGTAGCAAAGAGCTACACGAATCTGTCAGGAGGCAGGTAAGGGTAGAGACAGCTAGAGTTGCCACCTCATCCCTTTAAAACAGAACACAAATTAATTACACAGGTTCTGAGGCTAATTTAATGCAGAGAAGGCTCCAAGTGAGTTTAATTACCACCTTAATCAGCCACAGAACCTGTGTAATTAATATGTGTTCTGTTTTAAAGGGATGAGGTGGCAACCCTAGAGACAGCCTCTGGAATCCCCCAATAAATACTGACCATTGCAGGGTCTAGACCCGGTGCACCCATTAAACAGATGTGGGGCACATGCCCTGGATACCGGCACTAGCATTCAGAAGCCAGTAGAGGAAGTGAGTTGTATAGAAAACTTCATCTACCAGCTTCTGTACTATGTGACAAACTGCAGAGAAGAGGACTGCTGGAGGTGGTGGAACGCCGTTCTGCCACCTCCTGGCAGAAAAAAAGCCCTGGGTGAACTCATCCTTTAATCTCTAGCCTGGCTACCCACATGCTGGTTCTGAGAATAAAGGGCCTTTTACCTGCCTGCAGATCACTTGCCCAGCTACCTCTGCCTCTTTAGGTGTGAAGGGAAGCAGAGAACCTTATCTTCCCTAGGCATGTCCAGGAAGCAACCCAGGGGAGTTGTGAGAACAGAGGTAAAGGGGCCTGTGTCTACCATATGAGTATGAGTAAATTGGAACTCCACTACAATTTGAAGTGGAATACATTTTAACCCTTCTGGGTGATAAAGTTTGCGCAAACCAATCAAAATATGCTTTTTAGGATTTTTTTTTACCAAAAATATGTAGCAGAATACCAATTGGCCTAAATTGATGAAGAAATTCGATTTTTTAAATGTTTTTATTTCATATATTTTATAGCAGAAAGTAAAAAATATTGTTTTTTTTTTTTTTCAAAATTATTGGTCTTTTTTTGTTTATAGCGCAAAAACAAAAAACGCAGAGGTGATCAAATACCACTAAAAGAAATGTGGGGAAAAAAGGACATTAATTTTATTTTGGTACATCGTTGGATTACCCCGCAAATTGTCAGTTAAAGCAACGCAGTGCCATATCGCAAAAAATGACCTGGTTGTTAAGAGGATAAAACCTTGCAGGGCCGAATTGGGTAAACATAGGAAGAAATTCAAAAAGAACAGGGTACCTTTTAACATAAGTACATGGTACAACAGACACATATCAGGAGAATGAAATGTTGGGGGAAACATATTCTTTACCTTTATTCAGGTTTGAAGATTAAATATTTGAAGGGATAAAGTGATATTATGTTAACCCCTGGGGTATTATTGAGTAACCCAACAATATTTTTTTCTTTGAGCTAAATGCCATGGGACAACATGTATCATTTCACAAAAGTAATCAACTAACTAAAAGGAAACAGAAGAATTCACTGTCATTTTTCAAGAATTCAAAGTCATTTGGTGATAAAATCCACTGACGTGAACTCAGACACTAAAGTATCTCTAGAATTTTATGGGTAGTATAAATTGTCCGAGAATGCAATGACAATTCTGTAAAGTTTAGTTTGGCTGTACAGTGTTGTAAAAGTAAAAAGAAAGAAAACTGGGTAAGAGACATGAAGTAGTAATGCCTAACTCTGACCAAACTTTTTTTTGATTAGTTTTAGATTGAGTGAGGAGGAATTAAAATTTCTGTAACCTTTGTATTTCTGTTGGGGGCTTTATGCCCACTTCCTGTTGCTGTAACACATATACATAGACCTTGGGGGTGAAATTGTCATGGCGTGGGATGGCATGGGAAGCAACAAAAAAATACTGGCAAAAGTTCTAAACCTTTCACATTTTATGATATTTTTTTTTTTTTTTGGGGGGGGGGGGGGGGGCAGTAAAATCTGACAGTAATCTTAAAATATATCTAGAGTCAAAACTTTTTCTTTTATTTTATATAAAATAGAGAATGGTTGCAACTACTGTCAGGGTATTTTTTTTTACCATCTGTGTCCAAACTGTAGATTTTTCTTCACTTAACATTTTGGAGACACAACAGGAAGTGAGAGGAAAGGTATCCAAGGTTAGGGGAAATCCCTATAGAAGATTTCCCTTCAATTACTGTTCTGGTCACTTATCAAAATGCTGGATTATAAAATAATATATATATATATATATATATATACATATATATATATATATATATATATATATATATATATCTATCTCTCTTATCTATCTCTCTCTCTCTCTCTCTATATATATATATATATATATATATATATATATACATATATACATATACACATATATATATATATATATATATATATATATATATATATATACAGTATCTCACAAAAGTAAGTACATCCCTCAAAGTGTAAATTTGCTGTCCCCTCAAAATAACTCAACACACGCCATTAATGTCTAAACCGCTGGCAACAAATGTGAGTACACCCCTAAGTGAAAATGTCCAAATTGGCCCAAAGTGTCAATATTTTGTGTGGCCACCATTATTTTCCAGCATTGCCTTAACCCTCTTGGCCATGGAGTTCACCAGAGCTTCACAGGTTGCCACTGGAATCCTCCAGCAAAAATACACTGTTATACAAGCTGTACACTCACCACTTTACATTGTAGCAAAGTGTCATTTCTTCAGTGTTGTCACATGAAAAGATATAATAAAATATTTTTCAAAAATGTGAGGGGTGTACTCACTTTTGTGAGATACTGTATATATATATATATATATATATATATATATATATATATATATATACATATATATATATATATATATATATATACATATATATATATATATATATATATATGAGCACACAGGAGGACACACATGCCTACTGTATTATCAAAGGTTTATTGTATAAAATAAAACATACAGCCTAAAGGATACTCACAAAAATGAATGTATAGGTGTTGTATTACACAAAATCTCAATCCAGTACAGGAATGGCATAGCCAAACACACCATAATGCTGTGCTGGCAAGCTGACATGTTTCAGGGATTGCACTACCTTCTTCAGGTGAGGGGAAATATAATCTTAGACAACTGTCACGACAACAAGTGTTCTTTTTAGAATATTTCTCCGGAATTCTCTTGAAATCCAGTTGCCAACCACCCTATAGCAGTTTTACTGCTACAGGGGAACCGTGCTTTGCAGGATCACATATATATGCGTGGTCTTGCACTGCCTGGTATCAGGCGCGGGTGCTCGCCACCGGCAGCTTGCTCCCATTGTGATTTTACACAGCGGAAGCCGATCAGCGGGTCCTGCGGACTCAATGTCCGCCGACACCCGCTGATCATTTAGTACACAGGCAGAACGGCAGTCTGTCTATGTAAACAAGGCAGATTGTCATTGTCAGTTTAGAAGCATGGAACCTATGATGTCCCTGCTATAGCATAGCAGGGACATCGATCCATGCCTTCCACTAGTAAAGGCACCTCCCACACTACACTAAAACACTAACTAGACACACAGTTAACCCTTTGATCGCCCCTGATGTTAACCCCTTCCCACTCAGTGTCATTAGTGCAGTGACAATACATAAGGAAGAGGAGGGTTGGGACTTTAACCACTTTCCGACCGGCCGTTGCAGAAATACGGCCGCAAAGTGGTTGTCTAGTTCTGAGAGGCGTTCCTGAACGTCCTCCCAGAATTGCGCTCCCGCGCACCCCCTGGGGCGCGCACACGGGAGTGACTGTGCTCGCCGGGTCCCGGGGACCCGACACATCACGGATCGTGGTAAAGGGCCAATGAGAGCGGTCCTTTACCATGTGATCGCTCTGTCCAATGACGGAGCGATCACGTCACAACAAACCGGCGCATGTCCGGTTAATTTCTCTCCTCTCCTCGGACGCTGTACACAGCAATCGGTACAGCGTGCGAGGAGAGGAGAGAAACTACAGCTGCACGCCTCCTCTGCCTCAACTGTGCCCCATTAGTGCCCCATCAGTGCCTCATTTGTGCCCTATCAGTGCCTCAGGCGTGCCCCATCCATTCATCATCCGTGCCTCATCCATGTATTATCCGTGCCTCATCCATGTCACATCTGTGCCCACCCATGCCACCTCAGTGCTCATCAATGCCACATCCATGCCCACCCATGCCACCTCAGTGCTCATCCATGCCACATCCAAGCTCATCTGTGCCACATCAGTGCTCATCCATGCCTCATCCGTGCTCATCCATGCCTCATCTGTGCGACATCTGTGCCTGCCCATGCTGTCTCAGTGCTCATCCATGCCACATCCATGCTCATCCATCCCACATCTGTGCCCGCTCATGCCACCTCAGTGCTCATCCATGCCACATCCATGCTCATCCATCCCACATCTGTGCTCATCCATGCCACATCCATGCTCATCCATCCCACATCTGTGCTCATCCATGCCACGTCAGTGCTCATTCGTGCCACATCCATGCCACCTCAGTACTCATCCATGCCATGTCAGTTCTCATCCATGCCACATCAGTGCACATCCATGCCACATCCCTGCCACATCAGTGCTCATCCGTGCCACATCAATGCCACGCCAGTGCTCATCCGTGCCACATCCATGCCACGTCAGTGCCACATCAATGCCACGTCAGTGCTCATCCATGCCACATCCATGCCACATCAGTGCTCATCCGTGCCACACCCATGCCACTTCAGTGCTCATCCGTGCCACATCAATGCCACATCAGTGCTCATCCATGCCAACGTCAGTGCTCATCCGTGCCACATCAATGCCACTTCAGTGTTCATCCGTGCCACACCCATGCCACGTCAGTGCTCATCCGTGCCACATCCATGCCACATCCATGCCACATCAGTGCTCATCCATGCCACATCAATGTCACATCAGTGCTCATCCGTGCCACATCCATGCCACGTCAGTGCTCATCCGTGCCACATCAATGCCACATCCATGCCATGTCACTGCTCATCTTTGTCACATCCATGCCACGTCACGGTGCTCATCTGTGCCTCATCCATGCCACGTCAGTACTCATCTGTGCCACATCAATGCCACGTCAGGGCTAATCCATGCCACATCAATGCTCATCAGTGCCACATCCATCCCACGTCAGTGCTCATCAGTGCCACATCCATGTCACGTCAGTGCTCATCAGTGCCACATTAATCCCACGTCAGTGCTCATCAGTGCCACATCCATGCCACATCAGTGCTCATCCGTGCCACATCAGTGCTCATCAGTGCCACATCCATTCCACGTCAGTGCTCATCAGTGCCATATCCATGCCACATCAGTGCTCACCCGGGCCACATCCATGCCACATCAGTGCCACTACAATGCTTATCAGTGCCCTACAGTGTCTCCCAAAATTGTAATGGGAAGTCAGGAAATGACGGTGATCCCTGCATGTTGGGCCTCTGTATGTGGCCAGGCTGTGGTAAAGTGTCACATATGTGGTATCGCCATAATCAGGAGGAGTGGCAAAACTTGTGGAAAAAATGACATGTTCAAAAGACTCATTATGCCTCCTAGATCATGTGTTGGGGTGTTTTCTTTCCAAAATGGGGTAATTTTGTGGGTAATTCCATTGTCCAGATGCTCCAGGACTTTCAAAAGTGTGATAGGTCGTCAGAAAATTATATGTGCAATTTTTGCTTCTAGAACGCCTGACGGTGCTCCTTGGATGTTGGGCCTCTGTATATGGTCAGGCTGTGGAAAAGTGTCACAGATGTGGTATCGCCATACTCAGGAGGAGTAGCAGAATGTATTTTGGGGTGTAGCTGCAAGTATGCCTATACAGTGTGTAAGAAATAACTTCGTAATATGACCATTTTGTGAAAAATAGTTTAAAAAAAAATCTTCATTTTGCAAAGAATTGTGGGAAAAAATTACAACTTCAAAAAACTCACCATGCCTCTTACTAAATACCTTGGAATGTCTACTTTCCAAAAAGGGGTCATTTGGGGGGTATTTGTACTGTCCTGAATTGTTAGGGTCTCAAGAAATGAGATAGGCCGTCAGTACTTTAGGTGTGATCAATTTTCAATAATTGGCACCTTAGCTTGTAGACTCTATAACCTTCACAAAGACCAAAAAATGTATACTTATTTGGGTTATTTTTACTAAAGATATGTAGCAGTATAAATTTTAGTCAAAATTTATGAAGAAAAATTACTAAATTTGCAAAATTTAAAACCAAAACGAAGAAAAATGCATTTTTTTACAAAATGTCCGGTCTTTTTTCATTTATAGCGCAAAAAATAAAAAACCCAATTATGATTAAATACCACCAAAAGAAAGCTCTGTTTGTGTAAAAAAAAAGGATGAAAATTTCATCATCATACTTTCTCCAACTTTTTCCCATTCAGTAGCTTTATGTGACTATACAAGTTACCGAAAATAGCATTAGGATGGCACCCTTTAGCTCATATCTTCCACAATCCTCACTTTGCCCCCAGGATGGATATAAAGGCTTTTAAGTGGTGAGCAGACAAGGGACTTTATCGAATTGGACACTTCTTTAACTCTGCTAGTCCTTTATCACTTAACCATTGCATTAACAAATTGAAGATGCCACATTTGGAAAGATTTCACTATAATCAAATTTCCCATTTCTTGCATTCTACTTGTATGGACAAACCAAATCCACCAATAGTCACACCATACGAGCAGTGGTGCTCTAAAGTCTTGGACTTAAGAGGAGATATTTCAATAATATACTCATCCCTTGTGGAGCCCATGGAGAAAACCTCATATATGTTGGATTGGGAGAGGGATTTAGCAATAGAATGGGATCTGGACACCTGGCACCAATGTTTTGCCCACTCTTTCAATGGCCTACACAATTCTTCATTAATAGAAGATAATGTAAATTGTGAAATGTAATGTCCCTTTGATACCTTGTTCCCATCCGCCTCTCCAAACTTTACCCTGAGGTTTCTCGCTTATGCTTTAGAGGCTGTGGACACATTGGCTTAATGCTCCACACTTTCTGGCAATGCCCAGAATTAGGGGATTTTGGAATCAAATTTTCCACATGATACGCAGAATTACTGGAACCTCTTTGAACCAGGTTCCTGGATTAGCCCTCATTAATTATCACATTATTAAGTCTCTAAAATGTACACAAGCATTGATATCCTTCATCTTTCTCGGTGCTAAACTTACTATAGCCCGGGCATGGAGGGACCCCTCGGTCTCATTCACTTGGCCATGGCCAAGCGTAAAATATATTGGATAATATTGCATAATGTCACAATAAAAGATTGCCAGCATGCTCCAAAACACTAGGGAGAAGTTTAAGAAGACCTGGGAACCCTGGGTTATATGTTTCTATTTTACATCTATCGTCTTTGTAATTTGACCTAGCGCATAAGTATCTCCACTTTATCCTATTCATCCCCTTCTTTCCCTTTCCATATTTCTTTCTACTTTTAATTCTTCCCTAACCCTACCTCCCCCTATTATTTGAATATGCTACTTGAACTGTTATTCCTGACACCCAGGATTCTTTGCCTGCTATAAACACATCAGGGCTTTGGACTCCAGTGGGCCCAATAGTCTATTCGAAGAGTCACACATTTTGTTTTTGTTCCAATTTTATTTAACTGACTTTCGAAGCCTTAGATCTTTCCTTCTGAAGGGTTTTTTATCACTGCTATCTATATTTCCCCATTATGTGTTCCTGGTCTGTTCTCGTTACAGTCCAAATGCCATTGTACATGTTCACTTTTTTTGTTTACTTTTCTGAATTAAAATTGTGAAACATTAAAATTACTGCGGCAATGTAGTCTCCCACTCTATGACACAGTTTGCTAACAGATGGGGTGTCTGGGTGAGGAGAAAATACTGTTTCCGCTTGATTAATCGAAATACCTTGTTTATAGTTCAAGTTAAGCGAGAGTTCTGTTGTGTTAATCAGGGATGGGGAACCTTTTTTTCTGCCAAGGGCCATTTGGGTATTTATAAAATCATTCGGGGGCCGTACAAAATTATCAACTTAAAAATGTGCCTATTATATTTGGTCAAACATTTAATTAACTCACCCCTAATATGATGGCTGCAACTGCTTCGGTTTGGTGAGGTGTGTGATGTTAGCTGGTATTGATGATGTTGCTACTGGCAACTGGTTTTCCAGGTTTGCGTCAGTCAGTCTGGAGCGCAGTCAACTCTTTGCGGTGGTAAGTTTTGAAAAGAACTGCTGGCAGGTACAGCTGGCAGGTACTGCTGGTGGGTACAGCTGGCTGGTACTGCAGGCTGGTAATGCTGTGGGTACTGCTGGCTCAGGCTGGTACTGTGCTGTGGATACTGCTGACTGGTACTGCTGGCGCAGTCTGGTACTGCTGTGTGTAATGCTGGCTTAGGCTGGTACTGCTGTGGGTACTGCTGACTGGTACTGCTGTGGCTACTGCTGGCTAAGGCTGGTACTGCTGGCTCAGGCTGGTACTGCTGGCGGGTACTGCTGGCTCAGGCTAGTACTGCTGGCTCAGGCTGGTACTGCTGGCTAATATTGCTGTGGGTACTGCTGGCTCAGGCTGGTACTGCTGGCTGGCACTGTGCTGTATGTACTGCTGGCTGGTACTGCTGTGGGTGCTGCTGGCTGGTACTGTTGTGGGTACTGCTGATTCTATTGTGGGTACTGCTGGCTCTGGCTGACTCTGACTTCATACGAAGTCATGCCTCCTGGACCGACTCCTATGATAGACGTCACCACTGTGCTGTCTATTACAGGTAGGAGGCGTGACTTCGTATGACAGCGGCCGCGCCGGGTAAGGAGGAGAACCCTGCCCTTTGTAATCAGCAGGCGATCACCCTCCCCTTCCCCTCCAGAGGCAGCCCAATGGTAGGATTGGCCATGCAAAGCAGGGACAGTGTCCTCAGTCCGGGGACATCTGGTCACCCTAGCACAGGGGGCTGGGTCAGATGACTTTGCGGGCCGCATATGGTCCGCGGGCCGTAGGTTCCCTACCCCTGTGTTAATGTAACTATTTGAAAAACCCTTTGCTATATGTTTGGATACATAACAGATTGTGACATGTCTTTCATACACCTCTGTGCTTTTTCTTTGTAAATCTCAATACAAAATTTATTGAAAGTAAGGAAGCTCTATTTTTTTGGGGAAAAAAAGACTAAAATTAAATTTGGGTACAGTGTTGCACGACAACGTGCATTTGTCAGTTAAAGTAGACCTGGTCATGAAGGGGGGTAAATCCTCAGGAGCTGAAGTGGATATATACAGTATATATATATACATATATGTGCTGTATACAGTGGTGATCGAAAGTTTGGGCACCCCATGTAAAAATTTGTAATAATGTGCATAAAGAAGCCAAGGAAAGATGGAAAAATCTCCAAAAGGCATCAAATTACATATTAGACATCCTTATAATATGTCAACAAAAGTTAGATTTTATTTCCATCATTGACACTTTCAAAATTGCAGAAAACAAAAAAATGGCGCCTGCTAAATTTTGGGCACCCTGCAGAATTTATAGCATGCACTGCCCCCTTTGCAAGGCTGAGACCTGCCAGTGTCATGGATTGTTCTCAATCATCGTCTGAGAAGACCAGGTGATGTCAATCTCAAAGGTATTAAATGCCCAGACTCATCTGACCTTGCTCCAACAATCAGCACCATGGGATCTTCTAAGCAGTTGTCTAGAAAACTGAAACTGAAAATAGTTGACCCTCACAATGCTGGAGAAGGCTATAAGAAGATAGCAAAGCGTTTTCAGATGTCAATATCCTCTGTTCGGAATGTAATTAAGAAATGGCAGTCATCAGGAACAGTGGAAGTTAAAGCAAGCTCTGGAAGACCAAGAAAAATATCAGAACAGCTCGCAGGATTGTGAGAAAAACAATTCAAAACCCAGGTTTGACTGCACGATCCCTCCAGAAAGATCTGGCATTCACTCGAGTTGTGGTACACTATTCCACTATAAAGAGATACTTGTACAAATATGGTCTTCATGGAAGAGTCATCAGAAGAAAACCTCTTCTACGTCCTCACCACAAAAATCAGTGTTTGAACTTTGCAAATGAACATATAGACAAGCCTGATGCATTTTGGAAACAAGTTCTGTGGACCGATGAGGTTAAAATTGAACATTTTGGCCGGAATGAGCAAAGGTACGTTTGGAGAAGAAGGGGCACAGAATTTAATGAAAAGAACCTCTGTCCAACTGTTAAGCATGGGGTGGATCAATCATGCTTTGGGATTGTATTGCAGCCAGTGGCACAGGGAACATCTCACGAGTAGAAGGAAAAATGGATTCAATAAAATTTTAGCAAATTTTGGATGGTAACTTGATGCCACCTGTGAAAAAGCTGAAGTTAAAGAGAGGATGGCTTCTACAATTGGATAATGATCCTAAACATACCTCAAAATCCCCAGGGGGTTACATCAAGAGGCGTAAACTGAAGGTTTTGCCATGGCCTTCACAATTTCCTGACCTCAACATAATTGAAAATCTATGGATAGACCTTAAAAGAGCAGTGCATGACAGACAGCCCAGAAATGTCAAAGAACTGGAAGACTTTTGTAAGGAAGAATGGGCAAAGATACCTCAAACAAAAATTGAAAGACTCTTGGCTGGCTACAAAAAGCATTTACAAGCCGTGATACTTGCAAAAGGTGGCAGTACAAGATATTAACTCCGCAGGGTGCCCAAACTTTTGCAGACACCATTTTTTTGTTTTCTGTTATTTTGAAAGTGTAAATGATGGAAATAAAATCTAAATTTTGTTGACATATTATAAGAATATCTAATCAGTAATCTGATGCATTTTGGAGATTTTTCCATCTTTCCTTGGCTTCTTTATGCACATGAATACAAATTTTTACCTGGGATGCCCAAACTTTCGATCCCCACTGTACTTTGATTACAGTAGGTTAAGATTTTCAGCAGTGCCCAGACATGACTTTTGATTACCACTGTATATATGTATAGTCATATATATATATATTTTTTTTCATATTTATATATATATATATATATCGCACTCATTTTTTCAGGTCTAACTGTAAATATAAACATATCTGTAAATATTATAAATGTTTCAGTTTGCAGAAGGTGGGAGGGGTTTAGAAAGAGCTGCAGATTTAAAAAAAAGACTAAAAGCTGATGCTGTGAAACTAACTGAACTCACAGAGTTAAGCCCCGTACACACGTACTGATCGTCGGCCGAACGATCGGCCGTCTTTTGTCCAGGGCTGCCGTGTCTGTTGAAAACTGCAAAAGACTGCACACGAATTTTGTCGGCCAACAACAGCCGACTGCAGAAGTGATGTCATGTGATGGTTAACTTTCCTTGTCTTTTTTCCTCTCTGAGCATGCCCAGTCTTGCTAATCTGCTGTCTGTCGGCCGAAAATCTGTACTGACTGGCGAACAATCGGCCATTCTGGTGTTGGCCAACAAAAATTTTAATGCCTGCACGACAGATTCTGTTCGGCCGAAAATGCGCTGTTGGCTGTCGGAAGCATCATACTAACAAGCCTACAATCGACCGATCGGTCGTCGGCCGAATATTTACGGCCGACAATCGGTACGTGTGTAGGGGGCTTAAGTCACCAATATAACCAGAGACAAAGGACCGTATGGTTTGGACAGTTATACACTGGCTCTAAACAAAGCAGTGCAGGGCTTTCTTATTAGAAAGCGGAGCAGGCTTTACAAACTACTTATATCAGTTAAAAGCTTTTTTAACCACCTCCCACCCGGGCCATTGTACATATACGGCCGGGTGGGAGTCTCGTCCTTCTGAATGGACGTTCCGGAACGTCCTTCAGAAGGAGCGAGATCGCGCCGCCGTGGGCACGCGCAGCGGCGCGATCCCGATGTGCCTGTGTCCCTCGGACACAGCGCAACAAGATGCGTCAGGAGGGCCCTGTGATTGGCCCTCCTGATCACATGACGGCTGTGTCCAATCACAGCCGTCATGCAATGTAAATACAGCCGTTGTAACGGCTTCGATCTCTTCTCCTCCCTGACAGATCCTGTCAGGGAGGAGAAGAAGAGGATCGATACTGGAGCTGGGGTGATCAGTGAGTATTTCTAAGTGCTCACTGATCACAGGGGGGGGTCTGTGCTGGTAATCAGATGATTGATTACCAGTGCAGCCCTGGGGGGAGGGGATGCCACTAGAGCCACCAGGGATGCCCACCCATGACCACCAGGGATGCCCACCATGGCCACCAGGGATGGCAAACAGCCTGCCAGTAGTGCCCTCCTATCAGTGCTGCCCACCAATGCCATCCACCAGTGCTGCCCACCAGTGCCCATTATTGCCCACCAGTGCTGCCTATCAGTGCCCATTAGTGCCCCCCACCAGTGCCCATCAGTGCCCCCCATCAGTGCCAATCAGTGCCGCCCATCAGTGCCGATCAGTGCCACCTATCAGTGCCCACCAGTGCCCATCAGTGCCGCCGATCAGTGCCCATCAGTGCTGCCTATCAGTGCCCATCAACGCTGCCTATCAGTGCCCACCAATGCTACATATCAGTGCTATCTATCAGTGCCACATATCAGTGTCCATCAGTGCTGCATATCATTGCTACCTATCAGTGCCCATCAGTGCTGCATATCAGTGCCACCCCATCAGTGCCACCCAATCAGTGTCTCCTCATCAGTGCCTGTCAGTGCGGCATCATCAGTGCAGGAAAAAACGTATCTATTCACAAAATTTTATAACCTAAACAAAAAAACTTTTTTTTTTTTTCAAACTTTTCTGTCTTTTTTTATTTGTGCACCAAAAAAAAAAACCTGACAGTGATCAAATACCACCAAAAGAAAGCTCTATTTGTGGGGAAAAAATGACACAAATTTGGTTTAGGTACAATGTTGCATGACCGCGCAATTGTCATTCAAAATGCAACAGCGCTAAAAGATGAAAATTGGTCTGGGAAGGAAGGGGGTTTAAGTGCCCAGTATTGAGGTAGTTAAAATATCAGCTCACAAACCTATACACATTAAAAATGTAAAAAAAAATGGTAAAAAAAACATAATAAATTCTCTTTTAACTATTAGGGCTGAAGAAAGATATTACACTTTTCCATCTGACACACCTTTGTCGACTCACTAAGAAACTGATTTCTAGAAAGTCAAAGATGGGTCAGATAAAAATCTTTGATATCTGCAGTTTTTGGTAGAGCTGGCTGAACTGAGAACTTCTTATTCCTTCTTCTGTTACTGCCTTCATCTCAGAGACTGCAGGGGTGGATAAGGGAAAGCTGACATCCAAAGCAAGTAATAAATATAGGATCCATTACTCAGGTAGAGGTAAATTGTACAATTCTTTGTGGAGCCAAGGCCTTAAAGCAATCATTTTCAGTGCCAAGATGTCAAAGCCATAGATCTTGGCATGAGAGTGTTAGGTTTAGGCACTGTAAAATAAGTACATACAATTAAGTGTTAGGAAGTACAGTAGGTTAAGTGTTGTTGAGATAAAGCTTAAAGTTAAAACAGAGGTCCTCTTCTTTTATTACGGTATAATCACTTTTCAGTTTGCTTTCCTTCAGCGCTGACAGTTTTGGCCTGCTTCACATGGGCTTCAGCTTGCATAAGAGCAGTGTGAAAAGAAAGCTTTGACAAAGCATTTTCAGAGCTATTAGCAAGCCTTGATGAAGCTTTTAAAGTGCTATTCAAATCCAATTTGCAAATGCTGAACACAGATCATAATGGAAGTGTTGATTGCCACTTTAAAAAAGCAGCTTGCAGGCTTCAGCACTTCTTTTTGCCTTTGCTATATATTTTTATATAATATTTATATATATATATATATATATATATATATATATATATATATATATATATATATATATATATATATATAAAAATATATAATATGTAGCACTGCCCCCTAGAGAACTGCTGGATTTAACACTTTTTGGTTTCCCCTGTGTTACCCGAAGAAACTGCTTGCAGAAACTTATCACTTTAAGTACTTAGTTCAGTCAATGATCAGTCCAGGGGATGTTGTTTTGTAGTTTTATTTAGAACTGGGATAGGAGAAGGGATGAGTGGGATACTCCAACTAGTAGCTATTCACAGTATTGAGGACATCTGACTTGAGGATGCGGCAAGGCCGCTGCTTCACTCTGCCACTGGAATGAAGGTAATTTAAGTGTTCCTACTTGTTATTATCTTCAGGGTTCTAACTTGGCACCTCCTTTCTCTCTCTCTGTTCAGCTTACACCCGTCCACTGACTTTTACACTCTGGAGTGGTCCCCTTCCTGGGCAGACCCCGGGCAAGTTCCTCTGTACACATGGACACTGTTTTTCACTGATGACCCCAACTCCACCAGTCAGCTTCTCTTGGACCTCCAGATTCAGCCACACACTCTGGTCCACCAGGCCGACCACTTGTGACCACCATCCACTGCTGCAGAAAAGGAGACAGCCTTCACCCTCCTTTCAGGACC
Source organism: Pelophylax lessonae (assembly GCF_965119305.1). Taxonomy (NCBI): domain Eukaryota; kingdom Metazoa; phylum Chordata; class Amphibia; order Anura; family Ranidae; genus Pelophylax; species Pelophylax lessonae. The sequence goes on along the minus strand of NC_138770.1, from coordinate 568,225,149 downwards.
TGTCTTGGAGCCCAAAGACCCCTACCTTATGTGTCCTTGGCTTTATATACCCTGCCCCATAATGCACCGAGACAGCCAGTCTGTGCCAATCCCTGGGGCAGTAACAAAGCCTGTGTGTCACTGGCTGGGTTTCCTCCACTGTCCAATGTGCCTCCCCATTGGACACAGTGGGGACACTCCCTCAGCCCAGATAAATCACACACTGGACACATGGAGCAGACCTAACTAAGAAATCCTGCTCCCTGAAAAACAGGGAGCATATAAATTTAGCCTGCTGCTCAGCTGTTAAGCAGACAGAGCCAAAACTACTCTGCCTACCTAGCACCTATCTAGGAGGGTGCTACATATATATATGTAGCACCCTCCAAAGTAGGTGCTAGGTAAAGTATAGTGGGCCTTGTCTGCTTATCAGCATGGCCATGACTTTCAGCTAGGCTGGCATGTGTTCCCAGGTGACAGCAAGTCAGTACTACAAGCGCCAGCAAGCGTTGGTCGGCCTTCAGCCGGCATTAAGACAGCGCTAAATGGCAATTTTTCTCAAGTGTTCCAATTTGTACCTAGTTGAGCCAGAGGAGTATCCCACTTATTCCCTTCTCCCACCCCCATATTAAATAAAAACAAAACAACCAAAGATGCCAGACTGTTCACTGTCTCAGATCTCACACTTGGGCAATCAGCCTAAAGGGGCTGTTGGTGTTAACGGTAACCATGGCAGACCCACATCAGGGCCAATGCCTGGAAATCCTGCTATATATATATATATATATATATTACAGTCATACAAACAAAGGAAGAAAAAAAAAACACCATTACAGATCATCAAAACATTGTTTCATTAATAAAAAGAGAAGGAACAGCAAAAAAAAAAAGAAAGAAGAAAGAAGAAAAGAGAAGTGGAGGGTGGCCCATATAATCACAACAAAGTAAAATAAGGAAAAGTTTGAAAGCTTGTTAAAAGACTGCTAGCAGTTTGTTTAACACCTTCCCGCCAACCGCCCCTGGCCCTTTAAAAGTTCTAATAGCTGGGAGGTGGAGGTGGGCATTTGGTAATGTGACCACTGTTATTGGCTGCCACAGGGGTCACATGATCCTAAGTATGCATCTGGAGCTTGCTGATCCCCTCCGGCTACTGTTCTGGGAGTGTGCAGGGAGTGCGCTCTCAGCTTGGTAAGCTGTAAAAACAGGGCCACATATATGTAGCCTCTCAATGTTAAGACCCAACCGCCAAGAGGCAACATATATGCGTACAGCCAAAGAGGCAATCAACACTCCAATTAGGATCTGTGTACAATATTTACAAACTGGAGCTGAATGGTACTTTAAAAGCTCAAACAAAAGGTGCTGAAAGTACTGCAAAGTACTGAAAGTACTGCAAAAGCTTTTTTCAAAGCTTGCCGTTCATACTGCTCTTACTGTATACAAGCTAAAGCCAATGTGAAACAGATCTATAGGGTTCTCCTACACCACTCCCTCTGCCATTACTGCCACCATACTTTTTTCCAGGTTTGCTTTCTTCATTTTTAGCGATTAATAAGTCATAGATAATGTAAAATAAACTACCCAACTCCATTCTCTGGCCAGGAGTGTACAGTGCAAGGCACCAGGCAATGTACACTATACAAAAAACATTGGTGGGACAAGAAAAAAAAAATTGACAAAGTAACTTGCGACGTACCGGAACCGGAAGTGAGGGTTCGTGCAGTTCGTGCGGCAAGGGAGAGAGGAGGAAGGAAGAGGAGCTGCGGGGACACGTGCGGGGGAAGCCGCACAAGGGGTGCGGGTGCACCGTGCAGGGACCAGCAACTGAGCGGAGGTGGAGGACGGGAGCCGAGGCAGAGAGCGGCGGCGGCGGCGGAGGTCAGAACCCGCCTTCCTTAGTGCCTGGAAGAAGAGGAGGAGGACCGTCCGTGCCCAGTGAGGAGGAGGAGACATCCGTCCCAGTGTGTGTGTGTGTGTGTGTCAGCAGCTGTGAGTAGAGCAGCAGCTGCAAACAGGGGGAAAGCTGTGTGACTGTACTCTGTAAGAAATCAATAGCTGTTTGTCTGTACTGCGACTGACTGCTGTGTGACTGTCTCTGCAACTGAGTACCTGGGAAGTCTGGTAAGTATCCTTGCGACTGGTGAGTATCCTTGCGACTGGTAAGTATCCTTGCGACTGGTGAGTATCTTGTGACTGGTGAGTATCATTGCGACTGGTGAGTATCTTTGCGACTGGTGAGTATCTTTGCGACTGGTGAGTGTCCTTGCGACTGGTGAGTATCCTTGCGACAGGTGAGTATCCTTGCGACTGGTGAGTATCTTTGCGACTGGTGAGTATCTTTGCGACTGGTGAGTGTCCTTGCGACTGGTGAGTATCTTTGCGACTGGTGAGTGTCCTTGCGACTGGTGAGTATACTTGCGACAGGTGAGTATCCTTGCGACTGGTGAGTATCTTTGCGACTGGTGATTGTCCTTGCGACTGGTGAGTATCTTTGCGACTGGTGAGTATCTTTGCGACTGGTGAGTGTCCTTGCGACTGGTGAGTATCCTTGCGACAGGTGAGTATCCTTGTGACTGGTGAGTATCTTTGCGACTGGTGAGTATCTTTGCGACTGGTGAGTATCCTTGCGACTGGTGAGTATCTTTGCGACTGGTGAGTATCTTTGCGACTGGTGAGTGTCCTTGTGACTGGTGAGTATCTTTGCGACTGGTGAGTGTCCTTGCGACTGGTGAATATCCTTGCGACAGGTGAGTATCCTTGCGACTGGAGAGTATCTTTGCGACTGGTGAGTATCTTTGCGACTGGTGAGTATCTTTGCGACTGGTGAGTGTCCTTGCGACTGGTGAGTATCCTTGTGACAGGTGAGTATCCTTGCGACAGGTGAGTATCCCTGCGACTGGTGAGTATCTTTGCGACTGGTGAGTATCATTGCGACTGGTGAGTATCATTGCGACTGGTGAGTATCTTTGCGACTGGTGAGTATCTTTGCGACTGGTGAGTGTCTTTGCGACTGGTGAGTATCTTGCGACTGGTGAGTATCTTTGCGACTGGTGAGTATCTTTGCGACTGGTGAGTATCCTTGCGACTGGTGAGTACCTTGTGACGGGTGAGTATCCTTGCAACTGGTGAGTATCCTTGCAACTGGTGAATATCCTTGCACTGGTGAGTATCCTTGCGACTGGTGAAGTAGCTTGCGACTGGTGAGTATCTTGCGACTGGTGAGTATCCTTGCGACTGGAAGTATCTTTGCGACTGGTGAGTGTCTTTGTGACTGGTGAGTATCTTTGCGACTGGTGAGTATCTTTGCGACTGGTGAGTATCCTTGCGACTGGTGAGTATCCTTGCGACTGGTGAGTATCCTTGCGACTGGTGAAGTATCTTGCGACGGGTGAGTATCCTTGCGACTGGTGAGTATCCTTGCACTGGTGAGTATCCTTGCGACTGGTGAGTATCTTTGCGACTGGTGAGTATCTTTGCGACTGGTGAGTATCTTGCGACTGGTGAGTATCTTGCGACTGGTGAGTATCTTGCGACTGGTGAGGATCCTTGCGACTGGTGAGGATCCTTGCGACTGGTGAGTATCTAGTGACTGGTGAGGGTATTAGCGACTGGTGGGTACCCCAGGTTTTGTACCAGGGAAGTTAGAGGTAGTGTAGGTAAGGAAGAGCAGGTCGTTAATATTATCCCCATAGAGTAGAGGGTAATAATGTCCGACAGGATTGGGGATGCCACTCAGTGCACTTCTTGCGGCATGTATGCGTTCCTTGATGAACCAATCGAGGACGAATACTGCTGTGCAAGATGTGAGCGACTTGTTGCTCTGGAAGCCCACATCGTGGATCTAGAGAACACAGTGACAAGACTGCGTGGCATCTACAACCTGGAAAGGAGCTTGGACTTTACCCATCAGGCGCTGGCAGGGGTCAGCATAGAGGAGGAAGGAATAGAGGAGACGCAAGCAGCAGAGGTACGCAGCTGGGTGACTGTTAGGAATGTTAGGGGGAGGAGAGTCAGGGAGGCCAGTCCTGAGTTGGTACACCCTAACATGTTTGCCGAGTTGCAGGTTGAGGGGGATAACAACTCAGGGGTGGCAGAGCTGGAGCATGCGCCCTCCCCCAGCTGCCAGGGGAGGGACGGCTCCAGGAAGAAGGGGGGCCGTAACTCAGGAAAGGTTAGAAAGGTTGTGGTAGTTGGGGACTCAATTATCAAGAGGACAGAGAGGGAAATCTGTAAAAAAGATCGCGTGAACCGAACAGTTTGTTGTTTACCGGGCGCCCGAGTTCGGCACATCGCAGATCTGGCAGACAGATTGTTGGGCGGGGCTGGGGATGACCCAGCGGTCATGGTGCATGTGGGCACTAATGACAAAGTTAAAGGTAGGTGGAGGATCCTTAAGAACGATTTCAGGGACTTAGGTAATAGATTGAGGAAAAGGACCTCCAAGGTGGTTTTCTCTGAAATACTGCCTGTACCTCGAGCCACACAGGAGAGGCAGAAGGAGCTTAGGGAAGTTAACAAGTGGCTGAGGAATTGGTGTAGGAAGGAGGGGTTTGGGTTCCTGGAGAACTGGGCTGACTTCTCAGTCGGCTACCGGCTCTTTAGTAAGGATGGGCTGCACCTTAATGGGGACGGTACAGCTCTTTTGGGGAGAAAGATGGCCACCGAGTTGGAGGGGCTTTTAAACTAGGAGACGGGGGGGAGGGCTCAGAAATAGAATCAGTCAGGAGGGAGCAGAGGACTGAAGGCAGTTGTAGGGTCAATAGCGACAGTAGGTCAACAACATCAATTGGCGGGTCTGTGCGGGAGAACAGCAGACCAAACAGAAATAAACAAAACCGCCAATCACGTTTAACTTCCGTAAAACTAAGAGGGGTATATGCTAATGCCAGGAGCCTAGCTAATAAGATGGATGAGTTGGACATGTTAGTACATGAGGAGGACATAGACCTTGTGGGAATAACGGAGACTTGGTTCGACCCCTCACATGACTGGCTGGCCAATATCCAAGGGTATTCGGTGTACCGGAAGGACAGGGTAGGTAAAAGAGGGGGAGGGGTATGTCTCTATGTCAAGAACAATATAAAGGTGCTAGAAAGGAGTGACATTACGGATGGGATGAGCATGGATTTAGAATCTGTGTGGGTTGAACTCGATAGGGAAGAAGATAAGGGAAAAGTAGTTGTGGGGGTTTGCTATAGGCCACCTAACCAAGGGGAGGAGGTAGAGCTGGAATTTTTAGCACTAATAGGTAAAGCGGCAAAACTAGGATCAGTCATCATATTGGGGGACTTCAATTATCCCGACATTGACTGGGAAGAGGGGACTGCACACTCGCATAAGGCCCGGCTATTCACGGAAACCTTACAGGATAACTACATGTCGCAGTTGGTGGATTCCCCTACTAGAGAGAATGCTATCCTGGATCTATTGATCACTAATGACCCAGACATAATCTCGGAGGTAGGAGTCCAGGACAACCTGGGCTCTAGCGATCACAGGATGATCACATTTAGTATAAATAACAATATAAAAAGGCAAGTGGGGAACATAAGAACCCTAAACTTCAGAAGGGCAGACTTTCCAAAATTGTACTCATTGATGGAAAGGGTAAACTGGGACCAAACCCTGGGATCACTGACCACAGAGGAAAAATGGGAATGCTTTAGAACAATATTAAGCAAAGGCATCTTGCAGTGCATTCCTATGGGGAATAAATTTAGAAGAGACAAAGCCAAACCTGGCTGGCTAAACCGTAGCGTTAAAAAACTTATTAGGGGAAAAAAATTGGCCTTCAAGAAATATAAATCAGAGGGCACCGTATCGGCCTTCCAGCAATACAAGGAGGAAAATAAGAAGTGTAAACACGAAATCAAGATGGCTAAAATCAACTTTGAGAGACAAATAGCGGAGGATAGTAAAAAAAACCCAAAGAAATTCTTTAAATATATCAACAGCAAAAAAACTAGGGCAGAGCATATTGCACACATAATTAGCGATGATGGGAGGATGGTTACAGAGGACACTGAAAAAGCAACCGTGCTGAATTCTTTTTTCTCGTCAGTCTTTACGCAGGAAAAGGAAGGGTACACTGACCATGACTGTATGGTTAGTAGTAATACACAGGACTTGCCACTATGGCTAACAGAGGGGGAAATCAGGGAAAGACTGGATAAACTTAACACAAACAAATCACCAGGCCCGGATGGCGTACATCCGAGAGTGCTCAAGGAACTCAGTATGGTTATATCTAGACCACTGTTCCTGATCTTTGCTGACAGTATTAGGACAGGAGATGTACCAGGGGATTGGAGGAAGGCTAACGTGATTCCGATATTCAAAAAGGGCCAGAGACATATCCCGGGAAATTATAGGCCTGTCAGTCTGACATCAATAATATGTAAACTTTTGGAGGGGATGATAAGGGACTATATCGTAGAGTATGCTAAAGACAACAACATCATCAGTAGTAACCAGCACGGGTTTACAAATGGGCGATCTTGTCAAACCAATCTCTTAGCATTCTACGAGGAAGTGAGCTGTGAGCTAGATAGGGGGAGACCAGTGGATGTGGTGTACTTGGATTTCGCTAAGGTGTTTGATACAGTTCCCCACAAGCGCTTAATTTATAAAATAAGGTCTGCAGGTATCGACAGCAGGGTTTGCTCTTGGATACGGAATTGGCTAAAAGGCCGTGTCCAAAGGGTAGTAATAAACAGCGCATACTCAGACTGGTCTGAGGTAGTAAGCGGGGTGCCCCAGGGCTCAGTCCTGGGACCAACCTTGTTCAATTTATTCATAAACAGCATTGAGGACGGGATCAGTAGTTCGTTATCAGTTTTTGCAGATGACACAAAATTGGCCAGGGCAATAACTGCACAGCATGAAGCAGATATCCTACAGAATGACCTGGACAAAATTACGGAGTGGGCAACGACATGGCAAATGAGGTTTAATGTGGAGAAGTGTAAGGTTTTGCACTTGGGGACCAAAAACATAAAAACACAATACACGTTAGGAGGGGAACCCTTGGGGGAATCAAAAATGGAGAAGGATCTGGGAGTCTTAGTTGATGATAGATTAGGCAACAGCATGCAATGCCAAGCGGCAGCTTCCAAAGCCAACAGAATATTAGCATGCATAAAGAAAGGGATGTATTCCAGAGATAAGACTATAATCCTTCCACTTTATAAAACTCTGGTCCGACCGCATCTGGAGTATTCTGTCCAGTTCTGGTCGCCAGTCCTCAGGAGGGATGTGTTGGAGCTGGAGAAAGTCCAGAGAAGGGCAACTAAACTGATTAGGGGGTTGGAGGACCTTACCTATGAAGAGCGGCTGCAATCGCTCGATTTATTTTCCCTGGAGAAAAGACGTCTGAGAGGGGACATGATAGCAATTTATAAATATCTTAATGGGGATCTCAGCTTAGAAGAAAAGCTGTTCATTCGAAGGAATTGCATGAGGACTCGAGGACATACAATGCGATTAGAGGAGAAGCGTTTTAACCTCAGGCAACGTGGGGGGTTCTTTACTGTTAGGGCTACAAGATTGTGGAATTGTCTACCACAAGAGGTGGTTTCTGCGGGTAGTATGGTGACTTTCAAAAGACTCTTAGACTTACATCTCAAGGATCAGGAGATTGAGGGCTATGTTAGATGATTACAGTCACACACACCTACACAGGTTGAACTGGATGGACTATTGTCTTTATTCAACCTCACCTACTATGTAACTATGTAACTATGTAAAAGAGGTTTTTTTTTTTTCGCAAAAGGACCATGCAAACTTTCCTAGCATTTTTAGAATAAAGTTCTAGCTTAAAGTATGTGTATATCCAAAGCCAAACATTCTTTCATACAATATAGAATGGTTAAAACCTTTTTATTTATTTTTTTTTTTTTTGCCCTTTGTGTCTCATTGAGAAGATTTCTTCCATAGACCCAGCATAAAGCTAGAGGAAATATCTCTAAATTAAGGGAATTCATCTTTGAGACAGTTGTTCCAGCAAGAAAATGTTACCATTAAGATACTTCCCCTATATTTTTGTTACAGTAACAACTCAAAATTCTGGAATTTCTTTAACTTTCACATTTGGTAACAATGGTTAATATGACAATCAGGATGAATCTTCCTGGTGGGGACACAGACAGCAACAAAAAAAAGATTTTTTGGCTAAAGGCCCGTACACACGTACCGATCGTCGGCATACAAACGTCGGTGGACGAAGGATCTGCCGATTGTACGCGTGTTAGTATGGTGCCTCCGACAGATGTCTGCGCACAATCCGCGGACAAAAGTCTTTCTTGCAAACATGAAAATATTTGTATGCCGACACCAGAACGGACGATTGTTCGCCTGTCAGTACACAATTCTGCCGACACACAGCTACAAATCCCAACACGCATGATCAAACCAAATGAGTTCCCGGAAGAATTTTCTCTAGTAAACTCAACATTTTATTCAGAAAGAACTTTCGGCTCGCGGAAGTCCAAGAAATAGGTGAAATGCGGAGCACATGCTCATCTTGATAAATGTGAGAAGAAGGAAGATGCTGCTCATAATGCCATACTTTTCTAATAAAAAGGCATGTGTTCTGTTATGATGAAGATAATGTTTGTCTATTCTATCTGTTCTATCAAATTTTAGAATTAAATAATTTGAACTCTTCACCATTATTTTTGTATTTTCACACCAAAGATCTAACTATTGATATGACCCTTTATTCTTGTATGAATTAATGTCTAAAACATATTTTTCAGGTTATGCACAATATTAAACATGTTAACAAATTCAGATAGGCCATTTTTTATTTTAAATTTTCTTTATTTTTTGGATCTCAGCAAAAAAAAAACAAAGCAAACATCAATACTTTCTGTATAATAAACTAAACATAAAAAAGGTCCATTTGGACAAAATTAAACTAGAAACTGGCAAACAGGGGTAAAATAAATAATAGGGGGTTACACAAATTAAAGTTGCTGGTAACTGTAATCAGGTTGCCATGAGGGCAGGTTTGGATCCTGCTGGCCATATTGCCACTGGCCATGTGGCATTTGGCGAGGTGGTGGGTGTTGTGGAGGTGGAGGTGGAGGTGGAGGTGGAGGGCACGGGTGCTCCTGGCATGCGTGGCTGTGCTCATTAAGTATGCCGTTTTCTGCGTTTTGCAGCACATCCAGAATAATTTTTCTGGCATACTGACACTGCCTGAGGTCCACCTTATCCAGGATTTTGGCAGTCATATTCCCGAAGGACTCATTGGCCTCCGGTTTCCTACAGAGGGCTATGGTGGCCTCCTGGATAAACTCGTCGGTGATGTCATCCACGTGCTTCCTCTTTTGCCTCCGTTTGGCAGGAGGAGGTGGTGGTGGAAAGAGTTCCGCAGGCTCCTCAGGCTCCACAGGCTCCCCAGGCTCCTGGCTGCAACCTGGCTCCTCCTCAGTGACACTTCCCTGTTGATGAAATGAACAATTGATTAGAATGTTATAGTGTATATAAAAATGCATGTTTGTTATATTATTGTGAACAAATAGCAGACTTTACATACAGTGGCATATCTAGGGTCTCCAGTGCCCTTGTTGAGGAGCTGTATTTGGCAACAACCCCCCCCCCCCCCCAAGATCAATGTAAAACTGTAACCCACCCCCCCAAAAAAAAATTAAAGGGCATTAAAAGTTTCTAATTTGCCCCTTGTTTGCCCAGTGTAGAGCTCTCTAGTGGGCAATCATTGTCTCAGGTGTGAAAAAGAAAGAGAGGGTTGAGAGATAGAGAGAGGGAGAGAAAGAGGGGGTGTGAGAGAGAGAGGAGGGGGTTGCAGAGAGAGAGGGGCCTGAACTTGCAGAGGACTTGATGTAGGGCATTGAGGGTGAAGCAGTGCAGGGAAACATGAATAAGGAAGCCACCTGCCTTGCTGACCCAGAGTGAGAGACCAGAGACATGGAAGCAAGGATGGATGGATCATTTGCAGGAGCTGTTAGTTTTGTATTAAAAAAGGTTGAGCCAGAGGAATGCTGAGGCTACAGCAGTGTTTCTTAGGACCAGAGGTGTGCTGGGGATGCAGCAGTGTTTGTAAGACCGGAGGGGTGCTGGGGATGCAGTGAGAGGCAGTCTCAGTCTCCTGGTCTTTTGGCTCAGCTGCTCTCAATGTTTTACACCTGCATGAAGCAGCTCTCAATGTTTTACACCTGCATGAAGCAGCTCTCAATGTTTTACACCTGCATGAAGCTGCTCTCAATGTTTTACACCTGCATGAATCCGCCTGCAAACTGGGGGTTCTGGGGTGTGCAGGCTGAGTGGATTGTTAAAATAAACAATAAAACAATGCCAATGTTTTTGTGACCCACCCCCCTTGGCCTGCGCCCCTGGCGGTTGCCTGTCATGCCAACCCCTTGCTATGCCCGTTTACCTAAAGGGTCAATTATGGTTTAGCTTATAATTTTGTTACATGATTACATTTTAGCAGACAATATATTGTGAAATGCCATACCTGAGTAAAACTCTCCTCCAGGAAATCCTCATCCTGGCTTGGATCTACCGACACTGAGCCCTCTGCCGAAGTAGAAGGCAGTGTAGAAATTGACGGCCTGGATTCCATGGTGTCTGCCAGGAACCGCATGTTATCATAGTACCACAGCCGTGGTACATATACATTCCGTGCCCCTGCTCCAGACTGGGTGGAATCTTCTATTTTTTTTAACTCCCGCCTGTAGGCAGTACGAATACTGTTTATTTTTTTGCGGATATAATCAAAATTTGCCCCAGGACAGACGGGCTTGTAGAAGGCCACCAAATGTTCCATGGCCTGTTTTCTGAGTTTTCGATTTTTATAATCCGCGGACTTCACTTGCCACAAACACGGCAGTTGCCTGAACTCATCAATAAAACTTATTAAAAAGTTGTGGGTGGTGAAATTGTCCACCATATTGCAGGACAGTATATGCCTGCAAGACACAAAACAACACAAAACATATTAAAATAGCATGTATTTTGGCACATAATAAAGATATTCCTAATAAAAGCTGTATAGGGCCCAAAACACACACTTTCTATTAAAAGAGTCGTACCTTTGTTTGTGGGGAAAAGTCGTGATTCGCCGCTCGATCGTGCTCCAACTCTCGATATGTCCGCTAGCGAATCGTCGGCCGAACGATCTGGCGTCCTTTAAATACAGCGCAGGCGTCAACTCCTCCTCCAGTGGCGGGCTTGTGCAGGGGTGTGTACGTGCCGAAGATCAGGCCTACATGCGACACTCACACCTGAGGCAGTGGAATAATCATTGTTTAATTAGGAACCATGTCTCAACAATCTGGGAGCTCAATTAGTGGGGGCCGAAGTGATTGGGCCACCCGAAAATCAAGGGCTACACCCATGTCAAAGCCAGAAATGGTGGAGATGGTCTCCATTTTAGAAAAAATGGATTACGATGGAAAGTTGGCAAATTACGATCGGCCCAATGCCAGGAAAGATGGCATCATGGACAAGGTGGTGGCCTGTTTGGTCAAAAAATTCGGTGTCGAGCGATCGAAAGATCAGATTCGGAAACGGTGGTCTGACCTCAAACACCGTGAGCAGGATCAGCTTTCCCAAATCCATCGGATTTTGAAAAAAAGTAAGTTTTATTTTTTCTTTATTTTTTTAATCATGCAATATGTTTTTTATAATTTGGTGTATGTTGTATTAACATGTCTAGATTATAATGTCTATGTAAAAAGTTAGATTACTCATTTTAGTTGTCATGTCGTGATTTGATCGATCTATTGTTGATGTTTTAGTATATGACATTAAAAGTCAGGAAGCCATAGTGAAAAATATATGTATTGTGTTGCAACGAACGTTCTTTCCTGCACGAATCTTCTCAGCAAACATTCCTATTAATCACAGATTATTATTCAAACCTTTAAATAGGAGAAAAACGTAAACTCCGTGCCAAACAATGGGAAAGGAGGAGGAGAGGTTTGGCAGCTCCATCGGCAGTTGTGGAACAAGATGAGGACATGGGCACAGAAGGTGGCACAGATTCCACTAAAGGTAATTGGTTCCTATGCACTGTCAAACATTAATGTACCATATTTTTCGTAGATAACCATGTACATGTCTTCATATTTGTTACTAAAAGAGCTATCAAGCAGGGCACCATGTCCTAACAAATGTACCTCTTGTGACTTTTATGATATGGCCAATGTTTTGTATTATGTAGATGAAGACATTATTCCTGAACTTATCCTGGTGGAGCCAACAAGTGATGAGACACCAGAGCAACAAGAAGGTTGGTAGTCACAGATTTTTGTGTAGTGGGATCATAGAAATATGTGTATTTGCAATGATTGTTTAACCTTATATTCTTGTATTCCCTTACAAATTTACATTGCAGATGTTGCATCATGCCAGGATGTGGCATCCCCAGCCAGGTCAGAAGCCCGATCTCCTGGCAACTTGCCAAGCAGCATGGAAGCCACTTCCGAAACTGTGGAGGAACCAGGACCAAGTGTCCAAGAGCCAATTGTGTGCCCACGTAGGTTTTTTCATAATGATTTTTATCAGTGTTATTTTTAGCCTCCAATTTACAACACTAGTTCCCTATGGGAGCCTCTTTATTTGAATGGAAGTCGCACCGTAAGTCGGATCAGGATGCTCTGACTTGCGGGGCCACTTGCGTTGTGAAGATTTTTGAGGGGGAACTACACCCAAAAATTGAACAACCCACCGTGGGTGTCCCCCCAAGTTCACAACCAGGCCTTTTGTGTGTGGTATTGAGTTTGAGGGTATGCCCACAACAAAAAGACAGCGTGGGTTACCCCCAAAACCCCTACCAGACCCTTATACAAGCATGCAGCTTGTCAGGCCAGGAAAGAGAACGAGCAAGCGGACCAAACACCCCCTGGACCACAGCAGGACACATGCCCTCAACATGGGGGGGTTTTGTTGCTTTGGGCCAGGGGGCCTCTGCACCGCACACCCAAAAGCACCTTACTCCCATGTAGAGGAGGACAAGAGCCTCATCCCCACAACCCTGTCTGGTGGTTTTGGGGGGTCATGCGGCCAGGGGGTTCCTAGGACTTTGGAAGCAACCTTTAACAAAGGGTGGCCCCCAGATCCCAGACCCCAATCACTATGTGAATGGGTATGGGGTACATAGTACCCCTACACATTAACCACATAAATGGAAGTGTATGTGAATAACGACAGGAGACGTTTATGAAATGTTCTTAAATATCTTCATCCGGTCTTCTCCACTCTGCTCTTTGGATCTTCTCCTCTCCACTCTTCTGCTGTCCAATCTTCTGCTCTTATGTTGTCTGCTCTTTTGCCCTAGGCTCTTCTTCTTCCTCCTGTCCTCCTCCAATGCTGTTGCCGTGCATTCTGCCCGTCTCTGGTCTCTGCATCTTAATATATATACATTACAACCATGCCCTCACAATGACGTCATCATGCGTTCACACCCCTAATGAATATATAGTAAGCTCAGGAGACCGGCAGAATCATCAGCAACAGCATCGGAGGAGGACAGGAGGAAGAAGAAGAGCCTAGGGCAAAAGAGCATAAGAACAGGGTAGGTATTAACTCGAGAGGAATTTAAGATTACCTGGACACCAAATGTTTCTCTATTATTATGACCTCATGTAGGTGATTCACATTGACTCATTTTTTTTTAATTTTTACAGACCATGTTTTACATAGTTGCACATTAGCCAAATTGACCCGTGAGGCTCTCCAATGCTGCGCAGACCTGGAACAAATAAAGGAGACTGCAACGGCATTACAAATCAAAATGCGCAATTTTGTGGACATGATTGGCAAATTTTAAGCCACAATTTTACTAGGTTTTTAATGTTTGTATTGGGATGTTCCTGATGTTACAAATTTTTTATGATGTTTTATGGCATTTTAATTACACTCAGATGTTAAAGAGTGTACCCAAGTTTGGGAAAAGCACTTTACAACACCCTAACCCTAACCCTAACCCTAACCCTAACCCTAACCCTGTGAATGTTTGATACTAAAACGTTTTTACATTCAACAATGTGTGTTCAATTCTTTATTAGACTTTAGTTGGGGGGTCGAGGTCTAAAGCTGTGTAAAGAAGCACTAAATGTATGATGGCTGTCCTATTCCCATATTTACATGTTAATGAAAGCATTTTGGTCACTGCCATATGCGAGTTGCTGGAGGTGTCAATGAAATGTTAAAGATACCCCCAGTTTTAACGCATATCACAGTGCGATCTGACATTTCACACAGGATCGGATCACACAAGTTTGAACGATTGTGCGATCCTATCCTGATGCGGCTGAATAAATGCATCATGTGCGACTTTTGTGCGAGTGCAGTGCGAATTGAGCCATACAAACTGTATAGCTGATTTTCGCATGAACATCTGATCGCATGTAATAAAGGAGCAGTGCGCTACGATATTACATGCCATCAGATGTGCAGTGTGAATTGAGACATACACTTTGTATGGCTACATTCGCACTGAACACGCATACAAGTCGCACATGACCCTTTATTTCTGATGTATCTGGATTGGATCGCACAGTGCTTAACACTTGTGGAATACAATCCTGTGGAAAAAGTAAGTGGCGGGTCACCCTTATGCAATGCTGGAAGGCTGAAAAGTCGCAGACTTCCCGCATCGCATAAGTGTGACTCAACACTCAAGGTACTAGCAGTCCTAGGATTCAATATGGCATTGATATTGCCAGTAGCAATCAGTGTAGGGAGATCAGTGTAATCTATAGTGTATTGCTTGTTCGTTGCTCTAGTTCACTTTCCATTACCTATATATATAACACTTTGAGATGAACAATGATCAAGTTTCACATAACACTGACATATCCTAACATTGGTGGGCAGTGAGAAGGATGTCATAAATGAACACAACATAACAGGTGTAGGTACTTTGTTAATACCCTAATGTATTATATGAAATATATAGTATGGGCAACTTCTGGACAATGAACACCAATGTAAGGTGACATTAGATGAACCTTGGGTGTGACCTAGTTCTCAATGTGACAGGGTTTGTGTACATTTTGTGGGGTGCAGAAGGCCCTTGTATTTACACCACTGGCTAAAAAATAACACATGGCCATCATCACTTTGGATCAGCTGGTGAGAGACTACAGTCAAGAAACACACTGATGAATGTATTAACCCTTCCAAAGTCACACATATATAACACATGATTAACCCAAATAATTGTGTTTGGCATATGTGCCCAAATGATTATAATCCACAATACAGAATCATTGCAATTTTTGTTTAATGTGTTGAAAAATAATATATCTCTGACATTTATCTTGTGTGTCCAATCTTTAACAAGATTAATGGGTGTGTGACAGTGATTGCTGCCAGGACACAGCTCCTCTCCCCACGAAATAGTCCAGATATTCCTGGCGGATCTGACGGGCCCTGTGTGATGCCAATGCTGACCGTCCAACTTCCATTGACGTCATGGACTCCACTTGGTTAGAAGGTTGGGCCTCTCCACTTGTACCTGGCATAGCAGGGTCAGTATCCAGTTGCTGCAAGACATAATTTTGTGCATTCCTGCGTAGGAAGTTGTGCAAAATGCAGCAACACAAGACCACATTATCCACTTTGTACAGTGCCAGGTTTATGGACGTCAGGAATATCCGGAACCGGTTGGCCATTATCCCGAAGGCATTCTCCACAACTCTGCGAGCTCTGGACAACCGGTAGTTGTAAATCCTTTGGTCTGGGGTGAGGTTCCTCTGAGGGTAGGGCTTCATGAGATGCTCCCCAAGCGCAAAAGCCTCATCTGCGATAAACACAAAGCTCATACCCTCAACAGTTTGCTCCCTGGATGGCAGGTTCAGAGTGCCGTTCTTTAGACGACGAGCGAACTCCGTCTGATCAATAACTCCCCCATCCGAATTGCGGCCATTTTTGCCAATATCCAAAAAAATAAACTCATAGTTTGCATTAACTATGGCTAGCATGACTATACTAAAAAAACCTTTATAATTATAATAAAATGTGCCGGAATTCGGAGGGGGGACAATGCGGACGTGCTTCCCATCAATAGCACCCCCACAATTGGGAAAATTCCACTTCTCCAGAAATTGATCAGAAATCTCCAGCCATTGCTCTGCGTTTGAAGGAAACTGTGGGGAAAAAATAAAAAAAAAAAAATTAGTGCTTGAGCACATCACATTATTAATTACACACACAGTTGTCTGTTAAATGCTTATGCAACTTGCTAAAAAAATATACAACAGGAAGGCAAAGGTTTGGATATGGGGATGTAACATCTACATACATTTATTTTCAACCTCCTATTGTTCTTATATTGTAAAGGGCCATACACACTAGAAGATTCTCTGAAGACTTTTTCGTGCAGATTTACCTTTTCTATGTAGTGCAAGGGCCTACCAGATTGCATAGGATTTGAAAGTGTTTGTTGGACCTCATATTATTTGGTTTTGGTAAATCGGAAGGATAAATTGTTCTGACAATCTTCTAGTGTGTATGGCCCATTATACTCACCAGCTAGAGCTGAGATTTACAAACTACGGCCATCCAGCTGTTGCAGAACTACACATCCCATGAGGCCTTGTAATTCTCTGACATTCACAGACATGACTAGGCATGATGGAAATTGAAGTTCGTGAACAACTGGTGGGCCATAGTTTGAAGACCTCTGAACTTGAGCTTTGGTATATGCTGACTTTGAGATTTAGCATGTGGGTGGGGGGATGGGTAAGTAAAACTGGGCATTTATACATCAATTAGGGCTTGTGGTCAGTGAAGGTTTTAACATCATTACATAAACATACAGAATCATAGGTGGGAATGGATGGACTGATGTATTTTAGATAAATCATTAACTAGGTACTAAAACATTGGCCAAGGAATAATTGTTTGAGGGAAAGCAATAAAATGACCCAAATTCAAAATACTGTTAACAGGCAATGCGTTTAGGGACACATAGGAGAGAATGGTGGGGTGGTTAGTGGGTAATTTTACAAATGGTTAAAGATAATCTACATCTTTACTACTATGTGCATGCGGACAGAGGGTAGTTTACAAATAATGGCCTGTGTCAATTGCTGTACATCCAAAAACATCATAATTCGGGTGAAACTAGTAATACATGTAATGTAATGTAAAAAATCAAACATACCTTGATATAGTCCTTCTGCAAGACCTTGATGATGGCAGAGCAGGTCTCAGGGATGATGACTCCAAGAGCTTGGGGGGAGATGCCTGTGGTGAACTTCAGATCCTGCAGGCTTCTCCCTGTTGCAAGATACCTCAACGTCGCAATTAACCTTTGCTCAGGAGTAATTGCAAGCCGCATACAAGTATCCTGCTTCAGAATATAGGGGGACACCAGGGCAAGAAGACGGTAAAAGATGGGATCCGTCATCCTCAAATAATTCCTGAAGTCATCAGGATTATTTTCCTGGAGCTCCCTCAGCAAGGACATATGAGAAAATTGATCACGGTTAAGCAACCAATTTTTCGTCCAGGAGGTCCGCTTCTTCTTCCTATTGCTCGTACGTCGTCTCAGAGCCAAAACTCCAACACTAACGACAGCAACGGACGAATTCACGGTCGCCATAATAAATTCTCGAACGATGTCTCGGAAAATAGCGAAATGTCGTCAACCAAACAAATGCTACCGAAATCAGCGCGAGATGCCCAGAAGGGTCACGGCCAAACACTCACTTCCTCTTTTGTAGCGGCGAACGTGCGTGGAACGTAGTGACGTCATTTTCTGTCGGAAGACAAATGTCCTGGGCAAGTTTGGAGCACTTTTCAACAGACAAACAACAAACACACCAGCCGCGAACATTTGTAGGACGTTCCGTCGGCCGACGATCGGTACGTGTGTACGGGGCTTAACAGTTCCCAAAAGGAAGGGACTCTTATCCAAAGTTAAACAAAGTTTTAACTTTTCATACACTTTAAGATTAAGGGTATTAATTATTAGTGTTAGGCTAAGGGCTAAGGTTGGAGCAATGGATTGAAGTGTCAATGTTAGCATAAATGGTAAAGGGTTAGTTCAAAGGTTAGGTTGGATAGTTAAATTTAATGTTACACACACTTGTAACAATCCATATGACTGAACTGATAAGTTATTTTAATCAATTGTTTTTAAAAACTATTTTGATTCTTTGCAACTGATTTAATAGAAGTACATCAAAGATGAAAACGTTTACATGGGGTGGAAAATTCCAATAGATTTGGTGAAGAGTCACAAAAGCAAAGGTTTGTTAGGCACTATTTGGATACATTTAAATGAAAGTGGTTCTAAATTCAAAAGTTTTTTTTTTTTACACTACTAATGCATTCTATGCATTAAGTTAAAAATATCCCTTTGGTGTTTGTTTCTAAACATCCCACTCCCTAACACCACTCCCTACCTGAGTCCTGTATTGATCCAGTGCTGAGCCCATCTGCAGGTCTTCTCTTTCCTCTACCCTCTCTTACAGGCTTGGCTGAGAGCAGCAAGAGCCATTGGCTTCTGTTGCTGTTAGTCAAACCCTGTGAGGCGGGAGCAGGGGGCAGGGCCGAGCCAAGCTGTGTGTGTCTATGGATGCACACAGCCCAGCTCAGTAATACACCTATGTGTGTACCACCATAGAAAGCAGCTTCCTATGGTGGTATGCAGAGAAGAGGTGGAGCTGAGAGAGCTAGCGCGGGACCCCAAAAGAGGAAGTTTGGGATCACTCTTTGCAATACCTTTGTAGAGGACAGGTAAGTATAACTTCTTTTAAATGTTAATAAAATAAAAAAAATTGACTTTACAACCACTATTATTTGTGTTACTTCCAGTTGAACACATGATGGTTCAAAGTAGTGATCGACCGATATCGTTTTTTTAATGCTGATACCGATACCGATATTTTGGTCAACGGATATCGGTATTGGCCGATATCTGCCGATATGTAAAAAACATTTTTTTTAATTTTTTTTTTATAAAGGTACTCCTTGTGGAGGGAACTGGGGCGTCTAAAAGACCCCAAACCCCTCCTCTGCACCAAAAAGCATTCAAAACACCAAGTTTGGCTGTTTTGAATGCTGTCAGTTTTTTTAATTCGGCGCCGAGTACCTGTAAGTGATATCATAATATCACTTCTGGGTTTTTTACATGGAGACCCGGTGGGACAGGAGACCCTGGAGAGCTGCGGAAGGCAGTGAGGGGGGGGGACGTCCCCTCCCGCTCCTTGTAATGACAGCCGAGTGACTTCTCAGCCGCATCGGTTGTCATTACAAGTCAGCCGATTGTCGGCTATGCACACCGGTACCGGGGTGATGCCTCTAGCTGCAGGCTCACCCTGGTACAAGCACTTTCCCTAAATATCGGCAATATCGGTAACCTCAGGGGCCGATTCCGATATATCGGGGAAAGTGCATATCGGCCCCCGATATATCGGTGTTGCCGATAATCGGTCGATCCCTAGTTCAAAGCACAAAAATAATTTTTATATGGTCAGTTGAATGCTTCCAATTTGATTCCAATGTGACTGCACACTCATGCCTTTATTACACAAAATTATTTCAAGAGTTCCGCACAGCTGATGCACCAATGGAACCTAATCAATATGTTCATTATTTAACTAAGGCTGGCCATACATGATACCAATTTCTTACAATTTTTTGTACAATTTTCTTGAAATTTACCTTCAACTATTTAGTAAAAAGGCCTGCCTAATTGGATACAAGTGAAAGTGTTGTATAGCTTTGACCTCATATTATTTGGTTTGTGGTAAATCTAACAAAAATTGAAGATGAATGGCCAGCTTTAGATATGTAATTGTAATGTAATTATGTTTCTCACTGATCCCAGATTGTACAATATTGCATACTGAGCCAGCTGATAAATATGCCTGGTATTCAGATGCAATAATTTGTGAAACCATAGCTTAACATGCTTATTATAAGAAAAGAGGCTAATGTGGCATCAACTCAAAAATAATTAACTACCTTCTTCAGTGACAATGCTATCCATCATCGCAGTGCTAGAGTTATATGGTGGCATCAAACTTACTACTAGAGGATGAACAAGAGATGCATTGAGGTCAACTGACAGCTGCATCAATTTGAATAGTTTTGCCTAAAGCAATGTGTGCCACAATGCCCAAAACCGAGTGTATGGGCAAGAGAATTCTCACATTACCAATCATCATGTTTGGAAGATAGAAGACAACAGAGCTTTACCTCATTCTCTATGCTAAGAGAAAACCCTTTTGCAAAGTGAACATTTCCTTTGCACAATGAACAGCCTTTTTGCCTTTAGTAAATCACCCCAAATATATTCTGAGCTGCTAAAAACTTTTGTCACCCTGATAACAACTTAGGAACAACATAAGAAAAGGGAAAAACACATCACCTAAAATACTAGAATTTAGTCCACTGCAACACTCTCAATTGCCAATGACCTACTAATGACAGAACTGTTATTTCAAACGGATGCAGATCTGAAATTTTGAAGAAGCCACAAACAGCTAGTCAAGGAAAGGAAAAGGGAGGGGTTTCTATGAGAGATTTCACTCCCACCCATAAAAATTGGACTTTAAAGGATGTAGATTTGTCACAAATGAATGAGCACATTAAATAGTAATCATTTATATAAAAAGGTAATTTTTTTTCACAAACAAAATATATATGTGTCCATAAAATACATGGAAAACTCATATCAGTTCAGAGGGTTTATTGTACCATTTACATCATTGTATAGTTGTTAGAAAACATGGTTAGGAGGACTAACGCGTTTCGTAGAACAAGTTGTTCACACATTGTTTCCTCAGAGACCCTCCATGTTAGCCAATTTATTCATGTAAACTTGAAAAAAAAAACAGAAAAAAGAACAATAACAAATAAATATATGAATATAGTGTGTATATACATAATCACATCACACATATAGGTTAACTAAGAACATATTGTGCTCACTGATGCCAATGAGTGGAAATCCCTCAATCATTCGAGCATGAGCGGCATGCAAACACAATAGATCACCGGCCTAATAACCACCCAACGGTGTAATAACACAGGCGGGGGCCAGTTTTGATGAGTACTGAACCGTGCCTATGATATGTCAGCGGTTAGGGGAATATAGATCAATCAGTTGAGGCAAACAGCTTGATTTGGATTGTATCAAAAAGACCGCCAAATCTATGAAATTAAGAGAGATTGTTGATAAATATACTACCCCCATGTTCATAAAAGAGTAAGGGTCCTAATAACTAGTTTCCTTAGTGGATAGCCCCTATATCTAACTATAAACCATCTGCAGATAATTGTATTACGCCAATATACAGCCTAAATAGAGAGAATCCATTTGAATCCTATTCATAGTAAGGCTCAATGATAATAAATTCAGCTTATTGTTATATTCCTTTTTATCTCGCAGGGGATCCTATAATGGCGATTCCCTTAAGACTACATTAACAAGTCCTCATCCCCAGGGACCCCGGAGTCTCCAATAATCGGCATTAGCCATCTAGAGCAGAAATTCCACATGTCAATAAATGAGTGGTTTATAGGGGGTACACTACAGCTCGGCAAGACTCTTTAAGAGCTAAAATGTCATCATTTGCCTGGCATGACAAAGAACAGAACAATTGGTGGAAAACAAAAAAGTAAAAAAAAAAAAAATACTCCCCAATGGCATACCTAAACTGTTGCACATCTACTGTAGATATCTTCAATTTTGGGAGACATACAATTTTGCTTAATGTAGAAAGTTTTTTTCCAAATATACAGATGCCTTGGAACTACCAAAAAAATCTCTCATCATCATTACCCAGTTCAAACTTGTAAGAACAAGTCATACATTTCCAGGAAAATAGGCTCAGACAACACAACATTCTCCAACAGAGAGATGTACTTCTGAACCCTTTCCAACTTTGCCAGCTGGCCCACAGGTAGAATCTAATTTCTTAATTTTCTGAAGACCACTGTTATCTGTGAAAAATTCCCTTCACTTTCTTCCCCCCCGGTCAATGGTAATTGAAACAGGAAGTAAAGATAAAAGTGGTGACATGTTGAAATAAAAACTTACCATTCTAACTTTATTCAAAATAAAAGAAAGACAATTTAGACTGGGGTTCCACCCAAACTATCTTTTATTCTTCTGGTTAAAAAAGAAGATGCACTTTTTTTATTGCCACTTCATAATTAACGCACCCCTTCTGGTATTTTGCAACATTGCGTGCCATACTGCTAGATTCTGATCAATATGTGTGTTTCTGATTTGTTTCTCCACAACTTTTTAGAAAAGAATCTTTAAATCTAAATTCCTCTGTCTCATTTTGCCCAGGCTAACCAGAATCCACATGCTAAAACCACAAGGAAAAAACAGCTGCACTACAAAATGTCCCAGAGCACAGGTAAATGTATTCTTCAAGATGCACAGCACGTTCCTCACTGAGGTTCCATCATCTCATGTTTTTCACCCAGAAATCCCTAATGAGGTACTATAAGCAGTCTTTGCACTACCTGTGCTTGTCTTTTTATAGAAGTCCAGCTTCCATATAGAAGCCATGGCCTGCATATTGAAAGCCATATACTGCATTCCATTTGCTGATATTACAATTAACTCTTCAGACTGCCAGACATACAGGTCTTTAATAACAAATTCTGCACCATACTGATGCTAGGTGCTTCTTCACAGCATCAGATACAAGTTAATTTACTTTCTATAACCACCTTCTCTGGATCAATACGACAGCTGATGAGAATTTTAGATAACTTGCTGCAAAGTATGAGTACAAAGATACATATCTATCAAAAGTACAAAATATAAGAAGAAAGTACATTTTAGAATTGTGACAAAGAGCTGTAGCTAAAGAAAACCATTCACAAAGAAAAACACTCATAAGTTTTTGAGTATTATCATTTATTCAGAAAGTTGCTGTGCATTTCTTTAGCTGAACTGAAATACTATGGATTACCACTATGTCAGTGCGGAATATTTTTATTCCCATTTATTTTAGTTACCCTCCTAACTGTGGTGGTCAGTCAATTTTCCTGTTGCTGGGATTCCACAGTTGGATATCATTTTAAACCTATCACCACTGATTGTCATTGTATTTTCAGATATTACACTGTGTAATAATTAAAGAGGAATTCCAGGCATGAACATTTTATACATAGTTGCATTGGCCCAGCTTGGACCAATATAACTATATAGATATATACAGGTGCATCTCATAAAATTAGAATATCATCAAAAAGTTAATTTATTTCAGTAATTCAATAAAAAAATGACACTCATATATTTTATATAGATGCGTTAGACACAGAGTGATATATTTCAAGCATTTCTTTCTTTTAATTTTGAGGATTAGGGCTTACAGCTAGTGAAAACCCCAAATTCTGTATCTCAGAAAATTAGAATACTACATAAGACCAAAAAAAAAAGGATTTTAATACAGAAATGTTGGCTTACTGAAAGGTATGTCTATGTGCAGTAGAGTATGCACTCAATACTTGGTCGGGGCTCCTTTTGCATGAATTACTCCATCAATGCGGCATGGCATGGAGGCAATTAGCCTTTGGCACTGCTGTGGTGTTAATGAAGCCCTTAAGCTTGTCTGCATTGTTGGGTCTGGTGTCTCACATCTTTCTCTTGACAATACCCCACAGATTCTCTATGGGGTTTAGGTCAGGCGAGTTTATTCCCCACCTGGAATTCATCTTTAAGCTAGATCTAAAATCCTAAATGAAGGACGTAAAGGGGTTTATTTACTAAAACTGGAGAGTGCAAAATCTGGTGCAGCTGTGCATAGTAGGCAATCAGCTTCTAACATCAGCTTGTTCAATTAAGCTTTGACAAAAAAAACCTGGGCGCTGATAGGTTTCTATGCAGAGCTGCACCAGATATTGCACTCTCCACTTTTAGTAAATCAACCCAAAGTCAATTATTAATGTTTTCACATAAAAGTCACTCAGCTTTCATCCAAGATCCACACATATTTATAATGGTATTAATTTTGGAAAATGGGCAAATCCTGAAATGGTATTGTTAGGTCAATTCCAGCTTGGATAAAATACATTTAAATGTATTTGCAGCAAAAAAAGCATCTCCAGCTGCTATACTTACCCTATCTCCAGCATTGTTCCTTGCAGATTCTCCAATCCAGCAATGCTACACTGCTCCTCTTCTGTGGAGAGTGTTATTCAACCTATTTCGCGTTAGTCCATGGTGTCAAGGCTCCTTCACCTATTCTAGAATGCTGTAGAGGGCATCACCATCTAATTACATAGTGCTCCTCTTTGCAATATTTAGGATCTACTCACCGCTGGAAAAAGGAGAGCATAAAAAGCACCGGTGACATCACTAGACCAGACTAAAGACAAAAGAGATACAGTATTGTACAAAACTTTTAGGTGGGTGTGAAACATGCTGTAAATTAGGAATGCTTTCAGAAATAGAAGTGTTAATTGTTTATTTTTATCAATTAAATAACTGGAAAGCAAATGAACAGAAGAGAAATCCAAATCAAATAAATATCTAGTGTGACCACCCTTTGCCTTTAAAACAGCATCAATTCTTCTAGGTACTTTTGGACACAGTTATTAAGAAACTCTGCAGGTAGGTTGTTCCGAACATCTTAGAGAACTAATCACAGATCTTCTGTGGATGTAGGCCACATCAAATCCTTCTTTCTCATCATGTAATCCCAAACAGACTCAATGATATTGAGATCAGGGCTTTGTGGAGGCCAAACCATCACTTCCATGTTCTTCTTTACACTAAAGATAGTTCTTAACGACATTGGCTGTATGTTTGCGGTCGTTGTCCTGCTGCAGAATACATTTGGGGGCAATTACATGCCTTCCTGATGGTATGGCATGATGGATAAGTATCTGCCTGTATTTTTCAGCACTGAGAACACCATTGATCCTGACCAAATCTCCAACTGCTTTTGCAGAAATGCAGTCCCAAACTTGCAAGGAACCTCCACCAGGCTTCACTGTTGCCTGCAGACACTCATTATTGTACCGCTCTCTAGCCCTTCGACAAACAAACTGCCTCTTGACCTGCTATAGCCAAATATTTCAAATTTTGATTCATCAGTCCAGAGTACCTGCTGACATTGTTTTTGCATCCTATTTCCTATGTTTTCATGCACTGTTGAGTAACGTAACCCTTGTTTCCATGTCAGAGGTATGGCTTTTTGGCCACATTTCTTCCATGAAGACAACTTCTAGCCATACAGTAAATGGGTATACCAGGGTCTCACTGGTTTCTAATAAAAAATAAAAAAAAACGCTACAAGAATGCAAGTGCTTCTACTATGGAGGCTCTCATAAATTTACAAGAGTTAGGACTTTAGAAATATCAGGGGGGCCTTGGAGCGGCTCTGCAGCTTATGCATGTATTTGCAAATATGTGCTAACTAAATCCCTGTATTTAACACAAACTGTTAATTCAGGATAATTCAGTTGGTAGCAGACTGGTTGGTGAGTAGGGACTTTCTTTAATTTTGTTTTGCATGCGTTGCCCTTCCATGTGCTCACTGCTGTGAACGCCAGATATAGGTGGGGAAAGGGGCCATTTGTTTGTTTCCCACTGGTTTCTTTCTAGGTCTGTGCTGATGGCACTGCTGGGCATCTCACGGTTTTGAAGGTAAGTAAGCATGATGCGTCTTTCATCTGCTGCTTTAAGTTTCTTTGGCCGTCCACTGCATCTAAGGTCATCATTGCTCGATCAATATGAGGATTAGTTTTCATGGACCGGACTTGTTTTAATTACACTATGTGTTTATTGAATAAACAAAAAGCAATTTAGTATAAAACCAACAGACCATAGGTTGCAAAGCTCAGGAATACAACCATTATTTTCATGGGTTTTCCAAAAGTAGAGATTAGGAAACATCATCTAGTACAAAACTCTCTCGCTAGTCTAAAAGGCGAGAAACATATTATTCAAACATTTCAGAGAAGTCCTGAGATGAGCAAAGTACAAGATAAATTAGGCCAACAGCCATTAGCATAATGATAACCGGATTTTAAAGGTATCAAGTGATAACATGAGAACATTTACCTGAGGATAATTCAGTGGAGGCATGGACTATCATGGACCAAAATAATTAACATGAAAATCTTGCTGTTGCCTGACTTGAGAGAAGCAGCTGTATGTCATATCCGCTGATGGAGAGAGTGAAAAAAGGAAGAATCCAAGAAAAAAGAAAGAAGAAAGAAAAAATAGGAGGAAAAAAGGAAAAAAAGAGGGAAGAAGACAAGAAGGAAAGAAAGAGAATGAAAGGAGAAACATAGGGAAGGATGGGCAGGGGAGGGAGTGAAAGGGGAGGTGGGGAGAATGCCAGGGGCTAATGTGGTTAGTCCAAGAAACAGCTACATCCAGTTATTATTTCAAAAGGCACGGGGTAAATCGGGAGGGCCTGTAATAGTCCAACCATGGCTGCCAGGTGCATAGAAACTTCTTATGTGTATTGTTAAGGACCTCTGTAAATGTTTTATTTATAAATGTGCCTTGTATCCAGTTTTTAACCTCGTCAAAACACGGTCTTCATTTTTCCATGCTTTCGCTATTGTTTGCTTGGCAGCCATAAAGATGTAGGTTATGAGTGTGCGCTCCTCACGGGCAATATTGGGGACTGGCTGGTATGAAAGAGCTTCCTATGGGTTTTTTCACAAGGTAACATGTAAAATAGACCATTGCGTGCACCCGATCCACAACCGCTTGACCTTTGGACAGGTCCACCAAATATGCTTCATGTTGCCAAGGTCTGAGCAGCCCCGTAAACAAGTTAATGGGTATGTGGGGAGGCATTAAGCAATCTTGGCATGTGTATAATACCAACTGGACATAACTTCATAAGAGTTTTCCAAAGCCAACATGCTACGAAAGGATTTATGCAATTTCTCCCACATTTTACTCCATTCTTCAGGGGATTTGGTAGTTCCAAGGCCTTGGTCCCATTGCGAGCAAAATATCAGATTTCATGTGTTTTTATTACCTAGAATAGAAATGGCGATCAAGGAAATTAAAACTAACACCCTAGTTGTCGATTTGGAGAGACACCTGAACTCAAAAGGTGTCAGGGACATGTTCCAATTATGATGTTTAGTTAGAGACTCTAATAGGTGCTGCAAATCTATTAGCTGTTTAAATGACTTGACACACCAGCAGTAGCTGTGTGAATTGTTCATTCCCAGGAGGAAAGCAGGAAGAAGAAGGTCTATTCGTTTTGCTGAGTACTTAATCGAGTCCCAGACTGCGAGCGTGTGCAACAGAACCAGGTTAAGCAGCTTTGGACGGAGTGGAGGGGGGGGGGGTCCAGGATAGGGAAGAAAACCATTTAGGGTCTGTATCCATCATGTTAATATAAATTCACTGAGGTGCAGTCGCGCCCGCACATAGCTGGATTAGTGGAGCAATTTGGGCCACCTGGTAGTAATGATGTTTTTTTGGGGACCCCCAGACCTCCCCTAATTTTAGATTTGTAGAGCAATTGTTTATTCAGTCGGGGTCAAGTGGAGCCTCAAATAAATTTGAGTATAAGACACTGTAATGAGCAGAGCACAAAAGAGGGGACGGAAATGGGCAACACTCTATGAATACAATGGTTTTAGGAAAAAATACATCTTTACCACATACTGTATATACGACCCATCCAAGAGATACTGGGCACATCTCAGGGGGCCAACAAATGTTGTAAAGATTTAATAAGGGATATGTAATTGGCCTGATGCAATGACTGATAGGAGGGCTAGGGTGGATACCCAAATAGGGGATTGACGCAGACCAGGCCTTTTTTTTTCCAGCACATCCCAAAGATGTTAAATGGACTGAGATCATTAGAATTGGTGGCCCAAGTCAACACCTCAAATTCGTTCATTTTTTAACCATTTTTTGCAGTGTGACAGAGTGCATTATCCAGCTGAAAGAGCCCCCTGCTATTAGGGAATACCATTTCCATGAAAAGGTGCACCTGGTCAGCAACAAAGTTTAGGTAGGTGGTACATGTAAAGTTACATAAACATGAATAGCAGGACCAAGGTTTTCCAGCAGAACATTACCCAAAGTTTCACAGTGCCTCTGCCAACTTTCCATACTGCTTCCTGGTGCCATCTCTTCCCCAGGTAAGCAACGCACATGCACCTGGTCATCCTCCACATGATGTAAAAAAAAAAAAACTTGGTTCATCAGACCAAGCTACCCTCTTTCATTGTTCTGCGCTCCAGTTCTGATGCTCACATGCCACCCATTGCACATGCTATGGGCTGTGAACACAGGTCAGCATGGGCAGCACAATTTCAGTGGCTATGTTATTCACTGCACCTGTTTGTGATCCTAATGTTATGGAAGATCGGTATATATTTTTTCATGACCAGTTTATGTATTATAAGCGTAACCCTTCCAGGTTTTCATTACATTTCTAAGAACTCCGCCTTGACAATGACCTAATCATTTTTTCTTTTTTAGATGGAAAGGACCATTTTTGTTCAGACATTATGCATCTGCTTCCTGGTCTAATGCCTCGTACACACATACCGATTGTCGGCCGTAAATATTCGGCCGACGACCGATCGGCCGATTGTAGGCTTGTTAGTATGATGCTTCCGACAGCCGACGTCGCACTTTCGGCCGAAAAGAATCTGTCGTGTAGGCATTAAAATTTTTGTTGGCCAGCACCAGAACGGCCGATTGTTCGCCAGTCAGTACAGAATTCGGCCGACAATCAGCAGATTTGCAAGACTGGGCATGCTCAGAAAAGAAAAAAACACACGGAAAGTTAACCATCACATGACATCACTTCTGCAGTCGGCTGTTGTTGGCCGACAAAATTCGTGTGCAGTCTTTTGCAGTTTTCAACAGACACGACAGCCCTGACACAAAAGACGGCCGATCGTTCGGCCGACAATCGGTACGTGTGTACGAGTCATTAGATGCTGTGTCCGACAAGACACACATGTAAAGATTGGTACCTGTGTTCAACTGATACAGATCATCCTTTGTAACCTCTCATAAAGTTATAATGTCCCAACACGAGTTGTAACATTGTAACTAAGGTAGAAGAGACTATTCTCCTATTTGCAGCTGACTGAGGGCCTCATCTCAGCCTAGGCAAAGTCATCTGGTGGAAGCTAAAGGACGTCTTTTTTTCTTATGACAAAAGCTTCTTTGAAAAATAATGTGCCCTCTTTATATTGCGACATGTTAGGAATTTATTAATGCACTCTAGTAAACACACTGAAAGGTCCACTTTAATCAAATTGCTTATGTTTGCTGAAAGAACTCTACTGAGCATTATTTTCATATACATTTTACTCTGTACATAATGCATGCTTTATGTGTTGTGCATATATGCTTTATAAATAATTGACATGTTCTTGTAGAGATCACATTGAGCTGTGCCTGAGAAATCAAAGTCAGCTGATTGCCGTGGATTAAAACGCTGCTTTAGATAGCAAAGTATGTATACATGCTCATGTCTGGCATCCATCATACAACCAAACAAAGAAAAAGAAAATAATGAATCTGATTACTGACAGTACAGGAATGATTCCACTGGTAAGTGCAGTAATATCAATTTCCAAGAAATGTTTTATTTTTGAACCACACGCAATCACTGTGCTATTTTTACTTTGAGATTTCTTGTTACAGCTTAAAAATGATTATTTTTTAGCCAGCAGCGTACATTTCACTTGATTTTTTAACCATTTGAGACCCCAGGTTTTTTTCTCCCTAAATCTGAGAGTGTTCTATTTCTTTTAGCTATGTCTTGCTTCTGCACAGTATACCTTTTAACATTTGTAGTCTACCCTAACATATTATACATATATAACATATACATTATATTTTTGGGGGGACAGATAGGGAATTAATTTGATAACAGATTAAGAGACAAATTGTTTTGTTTTTTAGACAAAAAAATAAAAAAATAACCTTTCAATGTAATTTTTCTAAGTGTGCAAAGTACAATATCCCCCAAAATTGAGTACACCCCTCATATTTTTGTAAATATTTTACCTTTTCATGTGACAACACTGAAGAAATTACACTTTGCTACAATGTAAAGTAGTGAGTGTACAGCTTGTATAACAGTGTAAATTTGTTGTCCTCTCAAAATAACTCAATACACAGCCATTCATTTCTAAAGCGCTGGCAACAAAAGTGAGTACACCCCTAAGAGAAAATGTCCAAATTGGGCCCAATTAGCCATTTTCACTCACCGGTGTCATGTCACTCATTAGTGTTACAAGGTCTCAGGTGTGAATGAGGAGCAGTTGTGTTAAATTCGGTTTTATCGCTCTCACTTTCTCATACTAGTCACTGGAAGTTCAACATGGAACCTCATGGCAAAGAACTCTCTGAGGATCTGAAAAAAAGAATTGTTGCTCTACATAAAGATGGCCTAGGCTATAAGAAGATTGCCAATTGCCAACTGAAATTGAGCTGCAGCTCGGTGGCAGACCATACAGCTGTTTAATAGGACAGGTTCCACTCAGAATAGGCCTCACCATGGTCGATCAAAGAAGTTGAGTGCACATGCTCAGTATCATATCCAGGGGTTGTCTTTGGGAAATAGAGGTATAAGTGCTGCTAGTACTGCTACAGTGGTTGAAGGGGTGGGGGGTCAGTCTGTCAGTGCTCAGACCATACGTCGCCCACTGCATCAAACTGGTCTGCATGGCTGTCGTACCAGAAGGAAGCCTCTTCTAAAGATGATGCACGAGAAAACCTGCAAACGGTTTGCTGAAGATAAGCAGACTAAGGACATGGATTACTGAAACCATGTCCTGTGGTCTGATGAGACCGAGATAAACTTATTTGGTTCAGATGGTGTTAAGCGTGTGGCGGCAACCAGGTGAAGAGTACAAAGACAAGTGTGTCTTGCCTACAGTCAAGCATGGTGGTGGGAGTGTCATAGTCTGGGGCTGCATTAGTGCTGCCAGCTTTGGGGAGCTACAGTTCATTGTTGAGGGAACCATGAATGCCAACATGTACTGTGACATGCTGAAGCAGAGCATGATCACCTCCCTTCGGAGATTGGGCTGCAGGGCAATATTCCAACATGATAACGACCGCAAACACACCTCCAAAACGACCATGGCCTTGCTGAAGAAGCTGAGGGTAAAGGTGATGGACTTGCCAAGCATGTCTCTAGACCTTAAGCCTATTGAGCATCTGTGGGGCATTCTCAAACGGAAGGTGGAGGAGCGCAAGGTCTCTAACATTCACCAGCCGTGTCATGTCGTCATGGAGGAGTGGAAGAGGACTCCAGTGGCAACCTGTGAAGCTCTGGTAAACTGCATGACCAAGAGGGTTAAGGCACTGCTGGAAAATAATGGTGGCCACACAAAATATCGACATTTTGGGCCCAATTTGGACATTTTCACTTACGGGTGCACTCACTTTTGTTGCCAGTGGTTTAGAAATTAATGGCTGTGTGTTGAGTTATTTTGAGGGGACAGCAAATTTACACTGTTATACAAGCTGTACACTCACTAATTTACATTGTAGCATTGTGTCATTCCTTCAGTGTTGTCACATGAAAAGATATAATAAAATAATCACAAAAATGTGAGGGGTGTACTCACTTTTGTGAGATACTGTATATGTAATTTGCACACCCATATATAGTTACCCCATAATATACTCAAGTCTGCTGATTAAAATGATATCACATTCGTTTCACTAATATGCAACATAGTAGAATGGTAACCTATGAGTTTTACTTTAGAAGAGATTAATTTCCCTTTTACTGTAATGCTACATGTTTAGCATGACATTGACATAAAATTAAGTCAGGTTGACGTCGGCACAAATTAGCACAAAAACTACTTTTTCACAGATTCGCAATCGCTAAAAGTTTGAATGCCATTCGATCACTTACATATGCATTTGATGCTTGCGCAGAAAATGCAAATGTCATCCGACATTCTTGCAAAGCCAGGATTCATCTGGAGAGAGAATATATATTGTGACAGGAAGTCAGGTAAATCTGGGAGTGTAGTTACAGAGAGGAGACACATTCCCACCTGGATTGGAAAGTTCACTAATTACTATAGGGTGTCGGCTGCAAAGGTAGCCAGAACTGTCTAAGGAAGTTGAAAGGCCTTCAGCTGTTCGGAATGAGGAAGTTAAGGCCTCTATAATTTGTCCAAAGGAAGTCTATGGATTGCTGCCTCCTGTCGCCGTGTGGGCTGGGAGAGGAAGGCAGACAGATGTGTGCCTCCCAACGCTGAGGACGCCTGGGAGAAGGACTGCTGTCTCCTGAAGCCATGTGGGCTGGGAGAAGGAGGACAGTCAGATGTGTGCCTCCCGACAAGCTGGTGAGCATGGGAGAAGACCCCCTGAAGTGATGTGTGCTAAGGAGGGTAACCAGTGTGAAGACTACTCAAAGTGAGGTCTTGGATCGTCTCAAGGTGAGAAGAGAAACTATTTCTATGTGGAAAGAAATAAAGGAATGTTTGCCGTGTGAAGAGGCCAGCCAAGAGACAAGTAAATGAACTGTGTTCAATGTGAAGAGTGTGAAGAGACAAAGGGACATGTTCCATATGAAGAGGAAAAGGGACATGTTAAATGAACTATTTCTATGTGGGAAGAAATAGATGAACTGTGCAATTGTGAAGAGATAAAACATGGACTATTGAGAGTCTGCTGTGTGATCAGCCAAGTCGGCCCAACAGTAGGTTGGGGACAGACTTCATTAGATAGTTTCCAGTGTGTGAGAAGGTAGCCGCCCACAGTGGCAAGGATTTATTTTGTTTTATTTTATTTTGGCTGTTTTGAGGCTTGCAATTGTGTGAAGTAAATTGCATGAATAAAACAAAGTGTTGTTTGCAACCACTGCTCGGCTATCTCTCTGTGAAAACGCACCCCCAAAGGGGTCATCCACGCCTACCACCGAGCTAATCCCTCACAATATATATTATATATACTGTATATTTATTCATGTACAGTATATAGATAGGACTGATGGGTGATCACTTGGCACCACATTCCCAATATTGTATGATTAGAGGATTATGAAAATGTCATAACTCTGGGACTTTTAAGGTGACAAAAATTACAACAAGAGTACATTTAAAATCATTTTTTATTATTATAAAAAATTGTGGTAAGATAGTTTTTGGCATAAAATTAAATACACATCAATATTACAGAATGTCATTGTTATAAATCTCTATCCTTTCTGACTACTACCTCCTACATCCTTATATCATTGCAATACATAGGCCGGATTCACACATATGCAGCCGCGGGTTCATGCCTGGGGTCCAGTGCGTCCCTGTTCACCGGTTCACTTTTTGCCTAAATTCGCACCTGAATCTGACCCAAAGATGCACAGGACCCGTTTTTAATGTGAACCGTGGCCGCTTTAAACCTGTGAAAGCCGGCCACACTCGCCTGTCATGCGAATTGGATGTGGGGAAACCTACATCCAATTCGCATATGTGTGAACCCAGCCTTAATCTTGGGTGATCATTCCATAAATTCAGTAGAGTTAAAATCTCATCAAATGGGTGCATTGATGGCGGTGCCCTGTTTTTAAATGAGTTTTGCATTAAGTTTTATCAAGAAGATATATTGAGATGATATGCTGTACATGTTAAATTGAAGAACCTGAGGGCTCAACAAACCTCAACCAAAGGGCAACCCAACCCCCCTATATAAGGGGACTGCAGGAGGAGTGAGCTGAGGATATGCTCAATGTTCTGGTTGCGAAAGGAGACGTAAATATTGTGTAAGGAAATAACATGAAGGATGATGGTCCTGTGTAGCAGAGACAGTGGATGTCTGCATTCCTTGAGGCTCAGGCAGTGACGCCCAAGCACCGCCCTATGATGTCGGACATCCTATGGACCAATCACAGGACGGCAATGGAACAGTGGGAGTGTTCGGGGCGCATCGATCTGCGCCCGAGGACAATCTAAAGGACGCCAATCAGCTTTCCTGAAAAAAGCACATGATGCCAAAACCCCCACCCCTCTCCATAGACAGCAGTGTGTCCGGCGCCCCGCTGACACTTAAAAGGTACACTTTTTTTTTTTTTTAATGCTGATATACAGATGGATAGCCTTGGGGGCGCCCCTGCGCCCCCTATTGACAAGCCGCCACTGCGTTCAATGGCTTGTGTACTTGCCTACATCGTTGTCAAATTACACCCAAGAAATGTAGTAACAGTGGACGGTTCAAACTGGGAGTCTGAGACCCTCTGGTCTGCACACTACATGGAGCGGAGCATATTTAAATCATTACTCATTGAAAAGGGAGGAACTACAGTGGGCCAGTTACAAGATTGGTGGCTGGGGGACTTCCGGGCATAGCAGTCATCAGTCTTATGAAAAGGAAGCAAGGGGGAAGGAGACCATTCTATTAAGAAACTAAGCTTTTAAAAAACAAATTTGTTTAAAATAGGAAATAATATTTACAATTATGCAAACATCTTTGCCTAGAGTTTAGCTTTAAAAGAAAAGTAAGGCAAAAGCTTTTTTGGCCATACTTCTCTTGTGGGTCACAGAAGTGCACTTACTTTTGCTCTCCTGTTTTCCAGAATCAGCCAACAGTGGGCTAAAGCCTCTGTCAGCTGATGTCACAGAGCTACTCCAGACCCATATTGTCGGGATCCACCCAGATGCCTGATTATCAGCTGGCTCCGGCTCTCAGGGCGCAGCTGAGAGCCAAAGCCAGCTGCACCCGCCCCCTCTCCAGCCCAGCACTCCAGTGAGCACTGGAGGGGCAGAGTGGAGAACAGCAACTGACAGTCACTGCTCTCCATTCCCAGAAGACAGAAAACTGAACGAGGAGCAGTCACATGATCACTCAGTTCTCAAGTTTAGAACCGAAGGGGAGCAGCTGCAGCATAGAGGTGAGTATAAATGTGTTTGTTTTTTTATTAAACACTTCAGCTCCGGAAGGTTTTACCCCCTTAATGACCAGGCCATTTTTGGCGATTCGGCACTGCGTTACTTCAACGAAAAATTGCACCGTCGTGTGACGCTGTACCCAAATACAATTGATGTACTTTTTTCCCACAAATAGAGCTTTCTTTTGGTGACATTTGATCACCTCTGTGGTGTTTAGATTTTGCACTATAAACAAAAAAAGAGCAATCATTTTTGAAAACACGCCATATATTTTACTTTCTCCTATAAAACATTCCCAATAAAAACATTTTAAAAATCTAATTTTTTCTATCAGTTTAGGCCAATTTGTATCCTGCTACATATTTTTGGTGAAAAAATACCAAAAAGCGTATTTTAATTGGTTTGCGCAAAAGTTATAGCATTTACAAACTATGGGATAGATTTCTGGACTTTTTATGTATTTTTTTGTTTTTATAACTAATGGCGGCGATCAGCGATTTTTAGCAGGACTGCGACATTGCGGCGGACAGATTGGACCCCTAACTGACATTTTTGACACTTTTTGGGGACCAGTGACATTACTACAGTAATCACTGCTAAATAATATGCACTCTTACTGTATAAATGACACTGGCAGGGAAGGGGTTAACACTGGGGGTGATCAAAGGGGTTAATGTATGCCTGTTTGTGCTTACTCACTGTGGGGGGAGAAGGTTCTGTGACAGGCACAGAGAGATCAGGGTTGCAGCTTAGCTGGGACTCCCGATCTCTCCCTGCCTGTGTGACAAAAGACTCGCCTGCTTTGTTTACATAAGCAGGCGGGTCTTCTGTCAGTCTCTCTGACGATCGCGGCAGGCCAGCGGCAATCGCCGCTGCTCCTCCTGCGGCCTGCCTCCCGGAGCCCAGCTCTGGCAGCGCCCTTCGAGACCACGTGCAAGAAATCCCGTAGATCTACGTAATTTTGCGCAGCCGAGTCGTCCTGCCACAGTATATCTGCGGTGGGCGGCTAGCAACTGGTTAAATACCCCAAACTACTCTTTTAAGGATTGCTTTTTAATGATAAAAGGTATACATTTTCAAAATCTTTTTGTACTCATGCCGATTTATAAAGTTACTGAACCAAGATTAAAATGATTGTCATAAACACCAACCAGATAACAAAACACAGAGATAGGCTAACTGGCTTCCACCCAACCTGGTTTATTATGTGTTTTATAGGAAAATTAGCTTGTAAACCCCTTTAGTGCAAGGACTAATGACAATGATCCACTACTCCATACAAATTTAAAAAACTGTGCTATATAAATGAATAAAAATAAATCAATCCATGGAATTCCAATCACCAAGCATTATATTGTCAATGCACAGCTAGCTTTCCATTTATGTTCTCAGGATTTTCCTTCGCTTTATAGACTTTTCCAGCACAGGAATGGTCAATCCATATGCTTTTCACACTTGATTTATTTAAGTGCTATTTAATGTGCCTCTCACAACTCCACTGAGGAATTTAAACAAGCATTCACCAAACAAAACAACTGGGCCATTTAATGTGTCTCCTTGTATTTGCAGACTCTTATTTATGTGACATGAGAAGACGTATGCTGACCTGATTGACAAGCAAAATAGGCACAGCATTAAAAAAAAAAAAAAAATGAATCCACCTATACTCCACTTAGAGATATAGCGGGAGCAAATTACAATATTTACTGCCTGGCAATTTAGTGCAGACAACAACACGAAGGCAGCCAGCATGTCTTTGCCAACAATCGCTTAGTCCTATTTACTATGCTAAAATTGCATTTTCCCCTGGAAGCGGCAATGTATTGTAAATCTTTTCAATAATGTCCTTTGATTGCATGTACCACCTGAATTTATAACGAAAACCTCTTTAAAGGAGATGACAATTTGCTCCCTTTGAACTATATGGATGCCAGCAGGCACTTTTTAGAATTTGGATACATTTTCATATGAAATATTGTAAGGAGCATAAACTGTATCGTTTTTCAAGCTATTGCTATAAATTATTCAGCTGCACTAATGTGTTCTGACCTTCTAAATTGTTAAATGAATTTCGCAGTACAGGTACATGCTAAACAGTAATCTTTTAGAACCTTCTATTTTATTATGCCATAATAATAGCCCCATTTCTTTTCTGTTTTCGTGTTATTTTTGTTTTATTGCATGGTGCACCTGTGAGCTCTGGCCTTCCTTTCACTGGAAACTGCTTGTTCCAGGAATGCTTTTCTATAATTTCTCTATCTATAATTTCTCTATTCATTCAACATTACTTAAGCTATTATAGCGCTTGATACTACCAGTAATTTGAGGCAAGCCCACCTGATTAGTGATAATCATGGAAATGTCAAGGTGGCTGATTTAAAGGTTGGTATGATACGTTCACTGATTGAAAGTGCTGTATCTCCAACACTAAAGTACTGAATTTTGTTCACGTTACAGTATAAATGAAGAATAAACCTTAAGAATTTTTTAAGCTGTAGAAAGTCTCAGTAGGGACCATACAGCTGGATCATTGATTTTCAGCACTATAGTCTAAGCGCAGGAGGTTTGGTGCACTGAACCTTAGCACTGAAATTGTTTGCAATAATTTTGGCAATATTACGGCTGTTATATTACAATTTTCAATATGATTGTCAGTGGTATTTTACAGTTTTGTCATGTTATTTCTTGTTCACTATGGTAAAAGACTGAAAGCTGAAATTTCAGTATGGCAATTTTTAGAGTTACACTGGTCCAGCTTGGACCAATGTAAGAATGTATGTGCCATACTTGTGGGATCCCCATGGAAGTTAAAAATCCACTACTCCACTCCACTAATCCAGTGATCTCCGCCAGCTTCGGGGTCCTGTGCCATGCTGCAGCCCTGCTGCATAGTGAGTACAGGAGGTCGCGTGCTCAGCAAGGAAGCCATTTAGGAAACAATTTGAGTTTTCTCAATGAAGGCAAAGCATTCTCTGATTAGATGAGGTGGAGAGGTGGGGCAGAGACATCACGATCTTCAACTTGTCCAATCAGAGTGCACTCCATTAAAAAAATGCCAAATATTTCCTAAATTGCGCCGTTATCGGGGGGGGGGGGGGGCAACCTCCTGTGTTCAATAATACAGCCAGGTGAAAGCACCATTATCCCAGGAGGATGTCACATAATGTCCTCCTTCTCGCAGAGGACAGTTCGTAGTACCAGGCCTGTCCTGGTACCTGTCAGGGAAAATATACCAGGCAGAGACAGAAAATGCAGTTAAATCATAATAAAAATAATACAGATCAGGAACATAGGCAAAAACAGAGGCCAGGGTTTGGGAGCCAAAACAGGTAATCAGACGAGCTGGAATCAGGAAGCCAGAAGTCAGCATTATCAGAAGCCAAAAATATGGATCTAGAACCAGAAGAGCCGTCAGCTAGGCAAAGTTATAACAGGAACACAGCAGAGACACAAAGGAGATTATGACCAAGCAAAGGCATGGAGGGAATGACCAAGGCAGTTTAAACAGCAAAAAGGGACTGGCTGTAGACTGGACTAATGAAGCAGGTAATGGTAACTAGGTGAATTACTGTGGAAACAATGAGTGGCTGTTAATTAACTGACAGCTGAGCAGTCTTGTGCACTGAGAAGAGAGCTGCCAGTAATAGCAGAAGCCCAGCCCTGACAGTACCATGT
The DNA here is from genome assembly GCF_965119305.1 of Pelophylax lessonae. Classification (NCBI taxonomy): domain Eukaryota; kingdom Metazoa; phylum Chordata; class Amphibia; order Anura; family Ranidae; genus Pelophylax; species Pelophylax lessonae. The sequence goes on along the minus strand of NC_138770.1, from coordinate 568,186,677 downwards.
AATTGCTGTGACCGATCACAGCGATCACATGTCAGTTGTACACAATGGCTTTCATTCATAGCCATTCATTGTGTACTATTGTGATCTCTGTAATTCGCACAGTGATCACATGGTAAAGGGGCCAATTACAGAGGACCTGTACCATATTATAGCTGTGGCTAATCACAGCTATCATAGTATTACACAATGGCACATGAATGACATTCATAAAAATGATTGCTTATAACAGTGATCATATCATCCGAACTCATTATACAAATAAGTGGAAAAATCAGTGGCAGCAAACACAAGTCCAAATATCTTATAAAATAGGAATAATCTTACTAATCCAGTGACATATTGCAATAGCACATATGAGGTGAGCAGGTCCAAATTATTATTGAAATCTTATACAATTAAAAGTCTTAATTGTATATGATGCAATTCAATATGCTCCCTCAAGGACATATTTTTTAAAGAAATTACATTATATTATTGACATGATGCCTGCCATACCTGGGGGCAGAGGAGGGTAGGCGGAGCATTAGGCTGCAGTGCCACATTTATTAGCATTGGAGGCCGTCGGGCCAGTTGTATGGTTGGCGGCCTGCGGTCTGTCCGAATGTCCTGCCCGGCCGGTATTTTAATATCAGCAGGTAGCAGTGTGACCACTTTATGGGGGTGCCAGATTGATTTGCCTCCTGGACCCTGCCCTCCGGCACAACTCGCCCCAAAAGACTGGCACTATACTAAAAGTGTAGCGTAAGCCGGCAGGGACAATTTTCGTGCAGGAGCCGGGAGGAGGCTGTTTTTTTCATGCAGGGTGCAGCTTTTTTGCTGCCCTCCCTGCAAAGTGCCGCCCTAGGCCTGGGCCTTGTTGGCCTAGAACAAAATACAGCACTGGTAACAATGCTGGTGATTTCTGATTTTCGGGCATCCAGCACTGTCAAATTAGGGTAAGGGGGTGAGGTACAATCCTCAAGATTTGTAAGATCCAAATCACTGCTGACTGCAGTTACAGGGGAGCAAGAAGATGAGTATGTACAGATGGGGAGGGATCAGTTAACTGTTACTGTTGGTTTGACCTAAATTGGCAAATCCCAGATAAATGTTAGAGGTTAGAGTGGTGTTTTTTTTTTTTTTTAATTCTCCTTAGAGCTTCCTTTTTTCAATTGTCCCTTGTCCCCACTGTTATATTTCATTTCAATCTGTGAGCCCCTGTGCAGGCAGAACCTATGGAGTTCTGTATGTGTCCCCTCAACATGTGCATTCCCGCTCTGTACTACAACTCTGGATGCAGTAACTCAGAGTGCAGCAACCAAAGCCAATTCGAGACTACATAGTACTGTATGTGGGGAGGTTGCAGGAATTCACCCCTTAGGGGCACCTTGGAAAAAGTTTCACATTTAACAGTTAATTTGGGTGGCAATACACTTTCAGGCCAGAGGCCTCCATGCCCTTACAGCATTACACCTTTGCAGAAAGACTGTGTCTTCTTAATTTTCTCAGCCAGTGACATGTTCTGTTCCTACCTCCCCCGACACATGACTTCTTAGCATTTTGGAAAAGAAAAATAATACTAAGTATGTACTTAACTCCACCAGCTTGTCCCGCATCTTCACTCTGCACCTTTCAATATGTTCTACCTTTAGACGTAAGAAAGCCATTATATTTTGCTTCGAAAAGCCTGGCATACTGTGACCCCAGGCTCCATCCTCAAGCAGGACATGGCTGTTGTCAGGAGCTTGTAGAATTTATGTTCATGTCAGCTGCTGGTCTCATTCCAGCATCCTGGTTTTGGCTATGATGCATTCTCCCTGTCTGTCTGTCCACCTGTAAGGTGATTGATGTGACCAGTCTCTGGGTGAAGACCAATCCTGATCTAAGCCAACAAAGCCTGCAGTCTCATACTTGTGATAACGCTGAATACACATGCTCAAGCTTCCTGTTTATCTGTCCTGCTCTGCTGTCTGGATTACCTCGTTGTCGACCTTGGATCAGATATCGACTGCTCTATGAACTCTGTCTGCCTTTTGACTATGGATTTGAGCCTGACTATTCTGAAACTTGCCTGCCTTGTACCTTAACTACTCTGGCTGTCTGCCAACTGCAAGTACCTGTTTGCTGTGCTCAGTTCATGCCTGCCCTCAGTGTCCTGGCATAGCATTGTGTAGAAGACATGGAGGCAACCAAGTACCGGTTGGCCTGCTTGCCTTATAGGAAAGGGGGCTGCTATAGATGAAGAACATAGAAGCTAGCTCTAGTGCCTGACCCCTTGCTTTAGAGGTAAGTGTGAGAGCTGTACAATACATTTAATTGGCAATGTGTAATTTGGCTGTGCTGTTTTCTAGTGGTGCTGTTGCCCAGTGGTGCTGTTCATACCTGAATGTTAAGGAAGTCCATAGAATAAAGTCCATTCTCGTGGATGCCTTAAGTGACAGGTCCCATTGGAAGGGAAATACAGTCAGCAAATCAGATCATATAATACATCAGTCCTCACTGTACAGCTCTCATATCACTCCTCACCACAAGGTTGATTCCCCTGTATACAGTAGATATAAAAAGTCTACACATCCCTGTTAAAATGTAAGTTTTCTGTGATGTAAAAAAAAAAATTAGACAAAGATAAATCATTTCAGATTTTTTTCCATCTTTAATCGCTTGCCGACCGCCGCACGACGATTTACATCGGCAGTCAGCCCCTCACAGGCAAAGCGACATAGGGCTACGTAGCTAGCCTGTGAGGCTCTAGGGAGCGAGCGCGCACTGCCGGAGGCGCGTTACCGCGAGCGCGCGGTCACAGACCCCCCCACGCGTGTGCCCGGCGGACCCGATGTCCGCCGGGCACTCGCGATCTTCTGTTACACCGGAAGAAAGGCAGGCGGCTAATGTAAACAAAGCCGCCGGTCATTCTTCTCTGTGTAAGAATGGAGATAACACGGTTTTACTATGTAGGACCATTGATCTCTGTCCTTACACTAGTAGCCACAGCCAATCACAGTTAGAAACACGCCCCTAGGACACACTTAACCCCTTCCTCTCCAATAAAGTTAACTCCTTCACTGCCAGTGTCATTTTTACAGTAACAGTGCATATGTTTAGCACTGATTACTGTAGTAATGTCACTGGTAACCCCAAAAGTGTCAAAAATGTCAGTCAAGGGTCCGATCTGTCCACCGCAATGTCGCAGTCCCGCAAAAAAAAAAAAAATCGCAGATCGCCGCCATTACGCGTTAAAAAAAAAAAAACAACAAAAATGACAAAAATCTTTCCCTTTGTTAGTAAACGCGATAACTTTTGCGCAAACCAATCAAAATACGCTTTTGCGATTTTTTTACCAAACATATGTAGCATAAAACAAATTGGCCGAAAATCTTAAAAAATTTTGATTTTTACATTTTTTTGGGGGAGAATTTCATATAAAAAAATGTGAAAATATTGTTATTTTTGCAAAATTTACACTCTTTTATTGTTTATAGCGCATGATCAAAAAATCGCACAGGTGATAAAATACCACCAAAAGAAAGCTCTGTTTGTGGGAAAAAAAGGACGTCAAATTAGTTTAGGTACAGTGTCGCACGACCGCGCAACTGTCCGTTAAAGTTACGCAGCGCCGAATCGCAAAATAGGCCCTGGTCAGGAAGGGGGTAAAATCTTCCGGGGCTTAAGTGGTTAAACAAATACTTTCTTGAAGCACCTTTTTTATTATATTACAGCACTCAGTCTTTTTGGGTATGAGTATATCAGCAGGTACATCTTGACTTGGTAATATTTGCCCACTCTTCTTTGCAAAAACACTCCAAATCTGTCAGATTGTGAGGGCATCTCCTGTGCACAGCCCTTTTCAGATCACCCCACAGATTTTCAATCAGATTCAGGTCTGGGCTCTGACTGGGCCATTCCAAAACTTTAATCTTCTTCTGGTGAAATCATTCCTTTGTTGATTTGGATGTATGCTTTTGGTTGGTAACATGCTGAAAGATGAAGTTCCTCTTCATGTTCAGCTTTCTAGCAGAAGCCTGAAGCTTTTGTGCCAATATTGACTGGTATTTCCCTCTACCTTGACTAAGGCCCCGTTGCAGCTGAAGAAAAACAGCCCCAAAGCATGGTGCTGACACCATAATGCTTCACTGTGGGTATGGTGTTCTTTTGGTAATGTGCAGTGTTGTTTTTGCGCCAAACATATCTTTTGGAATTATGGGCAAAAAGTTCAACCATGGCTTCATCAGACCAAACAAAATGTTTTTAGGAAACTTCAGAAGTGTTTTGCAAAATTTAGCCGGGATTTTAATGTTTTTCCCTGTAAGAAAAGTCTTCCGTCTCGCGACTCTACCCCATAGCCCAGACATATGAAGAATACGGAAATCGTTGTCACGTGTACCACACAGCCAGTACTTGCCAGATATACCCACAGCTCCTTTGATGTTGTTGTAGGCCTCTTGGCAGCCTCCTTGACCAGTTTTCATCAATTTTGGAGGGATGTCCAGTTCTTGGTAATGTCACTGTTGTGCCATATTTTCTCCACTTGATGATGACTGTCTTCACTGTGTTCCATGGTATAGCTAATGCCTTGGAAATTCTTTTGTACCCTTCTCCTGACTGATACCTTTTAACAATGAGATCCCTCTGATGCTTTGGAAGCTCTCTGTGGACCATGGCTTTTGCTGTAGGATGCAACTAAGAAAATGTCAGGAAAGAACTACTAGAACAGCTAAACTTTATTTGGGGCAGCACATATAAAAAAATGTTCTTTGCATTGATAAATGTTCCCCAGAGCAGTGCCCAAAGCCCCTTTCATGCTTTTTTTTTTTTGGTACCCCCTTGCCTATGAGCCCAGATAATGAGCATTTTTAATTTGACAGATTCAGATTCCCATTGATTTCAGTGGGGTTTGGGTTCAGCATCTGAACGTCCTTAATGTTCGATGTACACTATTATTCTGCTCAGCAAATTTCACCTAACCTCAGGCAGGCGAATGTTTGCACTGAATCTCGTCAATTGCAATTCAGAGAAGTGTGTAAGTGCTACTACAATCTAAATACACTGACTTTTGATTTCCTGCTCCCCACACCCTCACCCCACCCTCACACCTTCACCCACACACACACTGGGTCAATAGGTTAGATTTCAATCACAGGTACAGTAAAAGTACAGTAAAGTAATCAAGCGAGATGCCTTCAAAAATAGATTTAGATGCCCAGGGAAACTTACTGGCACTTTTTAAATGACTACTTTATATTTAGTGCTTATTTAATATCCTGGTATGATCTTTTTCTACACAGAGATCAAGTTCTACCTTAAGACAGCTGCCAGGTATTTCAGCTATAAAGTAATGACTTTTTTACAGTATACGCTGAGGACTAGAAGTCTCCTCTTCTTTGGGTTCCATTCAATCATATGAAGATTTGCCCTTTGATCTATGACCAGCAGGCTTAAAATGGATGATAATTGGGATTTTGATTAAGCCATTCCCCTCTCTATAAAAGGATGGGGGGTGGGGGTGGGGGAGGCACAATGTCAGTGAATTGAAAGCTGCTGTATGAAAAGCATAAGGAAACCCCTCCAATGGAATCGAATAATTTACCTTTAAGATTGAGTTTGTCAAACATTAAACAAAATTTGCTGAACCCTTGGTCAATCAAGACTGGGCAATTGTGCCCATCACTAGTCCTGTCATGTGCAGTGGTAAGCATTCTTCACTTTGAGATGGTGCTTTTCTACCTGACATGCTCGCAAGAAGAAAGCTCTGCCATGAATATCAATCCCTCCAAGAACTTGAGATGTTCTTACTGCACAACTAACATTTAGTGGGAGAATGAGCTGTTAACGGAGGATCCTTTCAGCCACTGGGTCTAGAAATGTCAAGTGGCTCACTGAATATACGGTATATACAATATACTCAACTCTCCTTGCAACACCTTACAAAATGTAGAAATTTAAAATGCTATCCTTGGTAATTAGTAAATAAAAAATATAATTCTAAGCTGTAAAATTTAGTTAAAATGTAACAAGGGATTCCTGATAGTTATATATTTAAATAATTAACTGACTTAAATTTATTGACTTATATATATATAGACATCATCGTCCTGCATCTTGCAAAGCAAGGGAGGACTGCAAAATAACACCATATAAATGAATTAATCCTCCCATCACTTCAACTCCCATAGATAGCTAAGGATATAGTGTGGATAGGACTGAGGCTGGAGCTCAAACGACTGACAACATGAAAAGCCTGGTAGAAGAATGTATCATTTTTGTGGTTATGCTCACTCATGGCAACAAGTTTAAGGGGATCTGAAATTGTATTTTAAATATCACCCCTATTCTTTCCCCAACATCAATGGTCAAAAAAAAAAAAAGAAAAAAATGTTATGGCCTGTCCATTGATAGCCCATTAGCTAATATAAGAGAAGCCAATATACTGTATTTCTATGAGTTCACTAGATTGGGTGCAATACCAAAGAAAAATAATAAGCTATTGTGCTAACTGGAACCCAACCATGGTTGCGATTAGAGGAGAAGTGTTTTAACCTCAGGCAATGTGGGGGTTCTTTACTGTTAAGGCTTCAAGATTGTGGAATTCTCTACCACAAGAGGTGGTTTCTGCGGGAAGTATGGTGGCTTTCAAAAGACTCTTAGACTTACATCTCAAGGATCAGAACATTCAGGGGTATGAGAGATGATTACGGCCACACACACCTACAAAGGTTGAACTGGATGGACTATTGTCTTTATTCAACCTCACCTACTATGTAACTATATATGTTAAATGGGGCACATAAAAGGGCTAGGAGAGTGCTAGGAAACACCAAGATAAATGGATGCAGCTCCTCTCAAATTAGGTCTTGAGTTCCTAATGCACATATAAAGAAACAAACACAAGAGAGCACCTCCATCTAGGTGTAGCTATTTATTAAAAAGCATAAAAGACAATAAAAATGTACTCACTAGATAGAAGCAGATCAAGGCTTGTCATAGACCCATATAGACCTCCATAGGATCACCGTTTGGCTCCAGAGCTCATTAAATCAGATTCAATCAGATTAACTGATTGAATCAGAGTTCTTGAAAGAAGTGCAGCTGTCAGACTTCAGACTGGAACATAAGCATCAGCAGCTTCCTCAAGTGGCAAGATGGCTGTGGCTCCAAACAGCACCTCTCTCGGCTGGGTGATGACTGGAAGTGGAGGGGAAGTGAAGGGGGTGTGTCCCCTCCTGTCATTACCCAGCCAAGAGAGGTGCTGTTTGGAGCCACAGCCATTTTGATACTTCTGGAACCTGCTGATGCTTATGTTCCAGCCTGAAGTCTGACAACTGCATTTCTTTCAAGAACTCTGATTCAATCAGTCACATGCCTGCTGAGCTCTGCAGCCTCACGATGATCCTATGGAGGTCTATATGGGTCTATGACAAGCCTTGATCTTCTTCTATCTGGTGGCTACACATAGTTGGAGGCACCCTCTTGTGTTTGTTTTTTAGATTGCAATGCTGTGTTCAGCCGGATTGGGGGAAAAACAATCTAAACAAAGCGAGAGCATTGTTGGTCTGTGGCCATAACGTCTAATCTAAGGTATGTTTTTTTTTTTATTATTTTTTATTAAAGTGTTTGTATAGCTTTTTCATTTTAAATATAGTATAAAGGGTATCTGTGCTCTCGGAGTTCTAATAAAGAGGTTGTAAACCTCAGAAAAAAAAAAAAACGGAAAGACAAAGGCATAATGAGCCAGTATGCATCTCATATTATCTCATTATGAAATACTTACCTTAGAACGAATCGCTCACTGGAAACACGGCTGACATGTTCAGCCGTCTTCCTTCCGGGTTTGCGTCCTCTGGCCATCTGATTGGCAGGAGTCACAATGACGTCACTCCCACGCATGCGCGCGGGAGCGGCCGTTCAAAGCACAGGGCTCTAAAGGAACGGCATGGGCGGGCCATTCCTTCAGAGCACATGTGCCAGTGATGTCACTGGCTGCATGCAAAGTAAATATCTCCTAAACTGTGCATGTTTAGGAGATATTTACACTACCTACTGTATAGGTGAGCCTTATCATAGGCTTAACTATAGGTACAAGTTACAGAGGAAGATTTACTTCCTCTTTAAGGAATTTTCCCTTTATTTCCTACCCTGGAGATGCAAAAGGAAGTGAGAGGAAATCTCTAGAAAATGAAGGCAATACTCCTCTTTTACAATTGTCACTGGAACAGGTTTTCCCTTTGGAATATTTGCTCTCACCTCACTGCTGACCACTGTGAGATGTTGGATTTTTCATTACTTTCTGTTCCAGTGACAATGGTCACCAGGACACAGCAAAGATGAATATCCCCAGCAGGGGCACAGACAGCAATAAAAACCTGGCAAGGATTCAGATCCTTTTTCAAGTTTAGTTGTGCATATACTTTGGGCAGTACTTGAGATCTGGACTGGAGGTCTTTAATAAAATTTAAGTTAAGTTCCACTTATGAATATGGCTCTAGTGGTAATTCCCTGGCCTACGTGATCACAGGAAAGGAAAAGGCGAGTCTACAGTATTGTAACAGTTAGCATGTTGAGAATCACAGTTACATCTCTTGTGATATATTGGAATTATAGACTTCTGATATGTACTTTTATGCTCGTCATTGGGTATATCGAAGCCCATCTCTGGAGAGATTAAAAACACTCCCTTCTCCTTGCACTAGGGCTGCCCCCACACGGCAAGGATAAATGCGCATTTAGGTCTAGAGCAGTGGTCTCCAAACTGCAGCCCGTGGGCCACATGCAACCGTTTGCTTGCTCTTTTTCAGCCCTTGAGACACTTCATCTGATATGAAGCACGATTCCTCTTACCAACGCCAACAATCAGTCACTATTCCCTCCACTGACACCAAGAGTGGGGCATTATTCCTTCCACTAACACAAACGATGGGACATTATTTCCTTTACTGATACCAACAATGGGGCATTAATCCTTATTCTTATGTAAACAATTAACCACTATTCCTCCACTGACACCAATGATAAGGCACTATTCTCTCACTGACACCAATGATGGGACAATATTCCTCCTCCTTCTGACCAGAGGTGTCATATAATTTATTTACTCCTACTGACTACCAAGCCTAAGACATTGTCTACTCCCACTGATGCTGGGGCATTTTCTACTCTCACTTGCCACATTCTGACCCCCTAAAGTCTGAAGGCTAAGAGCTCTGCATTGGACTTGATGACAACAATGGATCTACAACAATGATAAGGAACTATTCTCTCACTGACACTAATGATGGGACAATATTCCTCCTCCTTCTGACCACAGGTGTTAGTTAATTTATTTACTCCTACTGACTACCAAGCCTAAAAAATTGTCTGCTCCACTGACGCTGGGGCATTTTTTTACTCTCACTTGCCACATTTCAACTCCCTAAAGTCTGAATGCTAAGAGCTCTGCATTGGACTTGATGACAATGAACCTACAAACATTAGAGTATAGGGGAGTAGAAGCTGTGAAGACTAGCCCTACTGTCTTTATGGAGCCTGCAGGAATGGGGGGTCAGGTAAGTAAAATTGCTTTTTTGTGTCTATCTAGACCTAAACAGACATTTAACCCTTGCAATGTAGGGGCAGTCCCACTGCAAGGGAGTATTTTTACTTTTCCTCCAGTTCAGCTTTAAGTATGCACTATACATGTGGTCTACTTTTCCAAACTGAAAACTAATAATTTGCAGTCATATAACATACTGGTTTAGAGCCCATTCACACCAGAAACTTCACATAACTGTGTGTTTTTTGATTGCGTGTTTACATGCCTTTGATGCGCGTTTGAAGCACATTTGACCTGTGCTTAAATGCTTTTTGCGTGCGTTTTGCACTGCTTTTACCACAGCATTTTTCTATACATTTTTGGGCTTGGCTTTTTTGTTTTACTGAAAGAGGTGCGGTGCGGGTGCGGTGCATTTGAAGTGCATTTGCAGTGCAGAAAAATACAGCATGCTCTACTTTTTTAACTACGCTGAACTGTACTGCATTGATGTGATCTGTGCCCATAGGATTACCTTGATTTTGGGCAGTCTATGGAGTTGGAGTGCAATTCAAAATGTATCCAACTGCATTCTGTGTAAAAGGGCCCTTGTATTAATTATCGACTATATAAGGGAAATATTTTTATTTACATTTCTCAACTTCTGTTGCAGAAAAGCAGATACTTGGTGCACTGATTTACACATCACTGAGAGACAGGAGCCGCTGAGACCAGACTTTCTTATTATTAGTCAGAGGGAACACCATGTAATGGGATTTAATGCAGTGCAATCTGCACACTCGGTATATCATTGTCCTGAAGGCACAAGGGTCACTAAAGCATGTAAGGATGCTTCATAAATCACAATTCCACCACAACTGGATTACCAGAGACCAGGAAGATAGTCCACTGAGAAAAGATATGAAATATATAAAGATACTCCTTAATATACTTAACAGTCTGATGGCCAAAGGGTTATATTCTAAGGTAATACACGTATATTTGTAGGCACCTTTTACTTACCCTATCTAATCTATACTGAACAAAATTATAAATGCAACACTTTTGTTTTTGCCCCCATTTTTCATGAGCTGAACTCAAAGTTCTAAGACTTTTTCTATGTACACAAAAGGACTATTTCTCTCAAATATTGTTCACATATCTGTCTAAATCTGTGTTAGGCCCTGTACACACGTTCAGATAATCGGATGACTTATCGTTCGCATTTTGTTGCATGATACTAATATCGAATTCAACAATGCATACAAACCGTATGATTTTTTCGTATGATTCGGGAAAAGCTTCCTGGTTGCTTAGCTACGTATCAGATGGTGCTAAACAAAAACAATGGCAGCCAGGCTTTTTCCGTGCTATTTTAGTGTTTCTGATCATGCGCGGTCTTTGTCGATAGATTTTTAGCGGATGCATAGTGAACTGATGAAACGATTCTCGTTCGCGGGGCTATCGTACGACAGAAGTTTTCCTGTTTGTCCATTCGGATTTTGTTAGACCAACTGTCGTGATTGGCTGTCGAAAGCTGTGTACTAACGATCAGATTATCGTGCGATCAGGTCGAAAGCGAGTTTTATCGTACGATTATCGGAACGTATGAACGGGGCATTAGTGAGCACTTCTCCTTTGCCGAGGTAATCCATCCACCTCACAGGTGTGGCATATCAAGATGCTGATTAGACAGCATGGTTATTGCTGAGTGGTGTCTGTTGGTTGGAATGTGCTCTAGACTGCACACGAATTTTCCCATACGACAGAATTCTACTTCAGAAGTGATGTCACGTGTTGGATTGCTTTCTTTGTGTTCTTTCATCTCTGAGCATGCGTAGTCTTGCTCATAAGATTTTTCACCATCGAAATCTGTACTAATGAGACGAAAATCGGACGTGTTTTGACGGAGGACAAAAATTATATAGCCTGCACACCAGGATTTTTTCGGCCGAAAAGTCGGAGTTGGTTGTCGGAAGCACCATAGTAACAAGCCGAAAATCGACAGATCGGTCGTCGGACGAAATTTCCCAGCCGAATTTCTACTCGTGTGTACGGGGCTTTAGGCTGGCCACAATAAAAGGCCACTCTAAAACGTGCAGTTTTATCACACAATGCCACAGATGTCGAAAGTTTTGAGGGAGCATGCAATTGGCATTCTGATTGCAGAAATGTCCACCAGAGCTGTTGGCCGTGAATTGAATGTTCATTTCTCTACCATAAGCCATCTCCAAAGACATTTCAGAGAATTTGGCAGTACATCCAACCGGCCTCACAACCGCAGACCACGTGTAACCACACCAGCCCAGGACCTCCACATCCAGCATCTTAACCTCCAAGATCGTCTAAGACCAGCCACCCGGACAGCTGCTGCAACAATTGGTTTGCATAACCAAAGAATTTCTGCACAAACTGTCAGAAACTGTCTCAGGAAAGCTCATCTACATGCTCATCATCCTCATCTGGGTCACGACTTGACTGCAGTTTGTCGTGGTAACCAACTTGAGTGGGCAAATGCTCACATTCGATGCCGTCTGGCACTTTTGAGAGTTGTTCTCTTCACAGATGTATGCAGGTTTTCTTAGATATTTGAGTTCAGCTCATGAAAAATGGGGGAAAAAACAAGTGTTGCGTTTATAATTTTGTTATTTGTATATTTATTTATATAGTTTACATGGGAGGAAGTGCATTTTAAAATGATTTACTTCTATCAAAACAACATTGGCTTGACAAGCAGTCTGGAAAGGAACATGTGTGATAATGTGCAGGATAGGCTTCCCTTTGGTGGACTGTTAAAGGATAAGTCCACCCTAAAACTAAATGTCTGCATCTATAAATCTCCACGTTCTAACACTAACCTATCTAGCCCTGTAAAGGAGAAATCAGTTTAATTCCTTTTTTTTAAGCCAATCCAACCCGATCTCCAGCAGCAGAAGTTCTGCAGAAGACACAGCCGACAACAGCTGTGAAATGAATGGGAAGTGACATCACCCATAGAGTTACTATGGGGCTTCCATTGTCCACAGTGTCCTCTGCTCCTACACAGAGAAGCCACAGGTGACAGCTCAGTGTGGGATCGAATCAGGTCGGCTTCAAAAAAGGTAAGTATATTAATTTTTCTTTACAGGGCTAGATAGGTTAGTATTAGAATGTGGAGATCTAAAGATGCAGGGGTTTTAATTTTAGGGTGGACTTATCCTTTAAGGGTAATGTAGTCATTTAGGCAGTTGTTTATAGCATTGCCATTGCTAACATAAAACATTTTTGGATGGACAACCTCCTGTCTGATTCACATGCAATCTTGGCTTAGTGCAATTCCCGCTCTTTTATTTGAATGGGCTGAAGTCGCACCATACTGCACCAAAAGTAGTGCATGCACAACTTTGTAAAACACACAGCAACTGTATCACATGGTACTACTGTACCATGGAAGATAGGGGGGATGAAAGCACAGAGAAGTGTCCATCAAAAGGGGCTCCAAGTGGAACAAACTGCGGTATCTCTTAGAAAAAATCAAGTTTAATAATCACAAATAATGAAAAAAGTCACCATACCGTCACCACACTATAATAAAAACATCAGTATGACAATGTTGTCATATATCCTTAAAGCGGAGTTCCACCCTAAAATTATACTTACCTCCATCTTCTCGCTCCGGGTCACCTGAAAAACAAATGGATAATCGCAATTTTTTTTTTTTCCTTACCTCGTTTAGAAGAAAATATACTCACCTTACTTCCTCTTCCTCCCCTCGGCGGCCGCAGCAAGTCGTCACTTCCTGGCATGCAATGATTCCTGGGAGCTGAACGTCATCGCTCCCAGGAATCAATGCGCCTGCACCGGCCCCGACATCAGTTCTGGTGCACCCGCGGTCATACCTTGCAAAACAGCTTCTGGGCATGCCCAGAAGCTGTGCAGGGATGACGCTGCGGCACCGGAATTGACGGCGGGGCCGGTGCAGTGCATCGTGGGACCGAAGAGAACGCAAGAGGACGCAGAAGAGGATCGCGCTGGCTTCAAGCTGCCCACATCTGAGATGGCAGCGCTGGAGAATACATTTTCAAGGTAAGTATTTCTTCTAAAAGGTAAGTGCAACCCGGGACAGATCAGAGGCTAGCCATTGTGGAATACACTAGCCCTGACTGTCCCGGGGGTATTTTTATTAAAAAAAACGTTCACTGGGTGGAACTCCGCTTTAAAAACAGATGACCCGGGCTCACATGCATACTCCCAAACACACACTGAAAAGGGCAGCGGTACTGTACTCTACCATGCTATCCAGTCCAAGCAAAAGCACTGCCTTTGCGACCTGCATTTGGGGTGTTGGTAAGTTAACATTGACACCTGCTGCAGATTGCAAATGCAGTGCATTTTGAACAGAAAATGCAGGAAACGTGGGTTGTGATGGCTGGCCCATAGGAACTAGCATCCAATATACTTAATTAAACACAGAGCTCTAAAAAAATTAAACTGTCAAAAATTAAAAGTTGGCCAATACATAAAAGATATAACAAAAAAATGGTGAAACTGTCCATAGCAACCAATTGGAAGCTTTCTTACAATTTATAATGTGCTCTGAAAAATAAATGATGGAATTCAGCAGCCACAGAAGACATTCTTTTTCCTTTCCTCAAGAAGCATTGTCTGAAAATCCGGTGGATTACAACATCTTTAACTCTAAAGTTAAAGTGATTGTTAAGGTATTTTTATTTTTTTTATATAACAAACATGTCTATACTTACCTAGAATTGCACAGAGTGGCCGCGAACCTCCTCTTTTCAGGTCCCCTGCCGGCTCTTTTGGACTCTGTCCAGTGCCCCCATGGGTAGCCATTAACCATGGGGGCACTGATACGTGCTCCTACCCGAGCCCCGCTGCTGCATCTATTGACACAGACAGGGGGACTCAGCCCTGCTCCCGATTCCTCATCACTGGCTTCGATTGACAGCACTGGGAGCCAATGGTTTCCGGTGCCCCAACAAAGCTAGCAAGACCCGGAAGTGAAGGGAGAGAAAAACAGAAAGGCAGGGGGTGAGGGGAGATGCTGACACATAAACATTTTTCAATGTAAGGAATGCCTTAAAGTGGAGTTCCAGCCTGTAAAAAAAAAAATGTATACAAGGACGCTTACCTGTCCAGGGATCCCGCAATGTTGGCACCCTTAGCCGATTCATGAATGGGCTTTGGGTGCAGGCGCCGGCATTTGTAGTAAGGAAAACAGGAAGTGAAGCCTTGCTTTGCGCTTTCTGATTTGTCCCACTGCCTTCTGGGACCTGTGTGTCTCCCAGAAGGCAGAAGGGGAAAGGAGAAGGGGCCAGAAGATACATAGATTGCGAAGCAGCTACCTTACTTGGAAGTGGGAGCAGGTACCTGTCAAAACCAGGTATCTGCCCCCCCCCCCCATAAAAAGTGCCAAATGTGGAGGTGGAGGGAGGAGGGCTTCGAAGAAGCAGAGGTCCCTTTTTTGAGTGGAGCTCTGCTTTAAGGCAAAAAAATGTTTAGGCTTTACAACCACTTTAACTATATTTTACCATTTTTGGTTCCTCCTTTGCCCTCTCATTAATATGCTAATTAATGGTTTCAATAAAAATCTTTTTCTTTTAATGTGAACAATCATGAAGTTTGTAAACTTACTTTGTGAAGTTCTCCACACTTTTGCTAAATTCTGGGACACATATTCACTATGGTCTATAATTAGGTACTGCGGTGTCATACATTTCACAGAGCCTGCCTTCTGAATTACAAAGATGTTGAGAGGAGGAGTTTCTAGAGGTGGAATTACTGCTTGCAGGCAGCAAGGTACCATGGGATATGTAGTCTTAAGAAATTGAAAGTAAACAGCAGAAGAGACACTGTAAAGTATGCAGGAACTCCAGGAAGTTGTGGATAAAGATGACCAACAGACAGGCAGCAGCAAAGTTGTAACCTCCCATTTACAGTTGTTTCCTCATGGGACATAGGCGACAAAAAAGGCAGACAGTTTGGGCTTATGTGGGACCCTGAGTCTTTCGGCATTAGAAAACTGCAATTCTCCACATGATCACAACCTTATCAATTTCACACTCCCCCTCCTACCTCCTATGCCTCTAACCAGCAAACAGTTACCCATAGAATTTCTTGCCATCTTAACCCTTTCCTTCTTCATTCTGCTACTTACTCCCTTGATGACAAAAATTACACAACTGTCCTGCCCAGGTTTAGCCACTTCTGTCTACAACAACTTACTCTCATCTTCTCTGGACATACATGCTTCTTTCTCTACACGCAGAACCAGGCCTCACCTTCTACAAACCTGGCAAACAGATCATACCAGAAGATGCAAGAGACACAGTTGTGCTGTTCAGCGAGTGTGGTGAAAAACTGAATCCCAGCAGGACTTCACCCTCTATAAACCTGCCCTAAACACACTAAACCACTTTCTTCAAAACCCTCTCATGCAATCCTTGTCAACTCTTTTCTACCCTTAATTCCCTACTAGGAAATTGCTGATCACTTAAAAAACAAGATCAATACAGTTCATGAGCCCTGATTAAGGCCTGATGGCCGAAACACGTTGGGTTTTTATTTGACTGTTGTTCATATGCTACAATAAATCAACGTTTTAGACGATATCCATATCACCAGCCTTTCTCCTTTTCTGCATCAATACAGTTCACGGTGAGTTCTCCAGGGTCCTGTTTTCTCCTCCAATCGGTATACCAGGTCCAATGCCACACTCAATATTTCCTCCTCTGTTTCTGTTACCACAATTCCCATCCCACCACCTGTCCCTGGACCATGTCCCCTTACAACTGCTACCACCTCCTTCCTGCTATATCCTACACTCTGTAACCCACATCTTTAATTTCGCCCTCTCCATTGGCACCTTTCTCTCCCCAGTCAAACATGCGTTGGCTACCCCTATACTCAAAAAACCCTCACTGAACCCCACCCATTTGAACAACTTAAGACCTCTCTCTCCATACCGGTTTGTTTCCAAGCTTCTTGAACGCCTTGTCCACAACCATGGGTTGCTTACTCACTGATAACATTCTTGACCCCATACTGTCTGGCTTCTGCCCATAAAATTCCACTGAAAATGCCCTCCTAAAACTGACTAATCACCTACAAACTGCTAAAACCAACAGCCGTTACTCCATATTCATACTCTTAGGCATTTGCACTGCTTTTGACACAGGCAATGACCCACTCCTCCACAATGAACTCCACTCCCTTGGCCTCCATAACTCTGCTCTTGCCTGGTTCTTCTACCTATTTTAGCGCACCTTCAGTGTCACATACAACTCTATCTTATCCACTCCTCTTTCTGTTGGGGTACCCCAAGGCTCCTTTGGCCCCCCCTATTCACTCTCTACGCCTCTTCCCTGGGCCAGTTGATATCCTCCCACAGTTTCCAATATCAAATCTGACAACATCCAGATCTATCACTCTACTCCCCAGATCACCCCCTAAGACTCTTCATGTATCATAAATGTACTGAGCAGTATATCAGTATGGATGTCCCATCACGTCCTCAAACTCAATCTGTTTAAAACTGAGTTCGTAACATTTCCTTCTCCCCAATCTCTCTCTCATGACTTTACCATTGAGATCAATATCACAATTATTGGTCACTCGCACACGCCAGGGTGCTAGGTGTAATCCTGGACTCTGACCTCTCCTTTGGGCCCTACATCCTTTTACTGGCTACATTTTGCTGCCTTATGCCCCATACACACGTGCAGATTATCTGCAGACTTTTGTCTGCAGACTTACCTTTTCTATGTAGTGCAAGGGCCTGCCGGATTGCATACAAATTGAAAATGTTTAGGTTTGACCTCATATTATATGGTTTTGGTAAGTCTGCAGACAAAAGTCTGCAGATAATCTGCATGTGTGTATGGGGCATTAATCTCTTCGGAGCTCTGGAACTTTGCCCCTTTTTAACTAACAACACCACAACAACTCCATGGTTATATCCCGCCTTGACTACAGTATTTTTTAAACTCCCTTGTCACTGGCCTACCTTTACACAGGCTATCCCTCTTCAGTCTATCATGATCGCTGCTGCTAGACTAATACACCTTACTAACTGATCCATTGCTGCTACCCTTCTCTGCCAATATTTTCACTGACTCCCACTAGCCCAACATATAAAATTCAAAATACTAACCACAACATACGAAGCCACCCACCACATTGCCCCAGCTACATCAACAAGCTCATCTGCAGATATCGCCCAACTCATCCACTTGCTCCTCCCAAGACATCTTTCTCTCTAGCTCTCTTTTTTACCTCCTACCATGCTGACCTCCATGACTTTTTCAGAACCTCTCCCATGCTCTGGAACTCATTACTCCAGTATGCCCAGCTAACTCCTACCCTGTCCGCCTTTAGGTGATCCTTGAAAACTCATACATTTAGGGAAGTCTACCCACCATCACCCAAAAATTGTACTATAGCCACCTCCATTAGTCATCCTCCAGAGCTACTCTATTACCTTTTGTACCACCTCCCCCTCCATTTAAATTGTAAGCTCCATGAGCAGGGTCCTCCTATTCCACCTTTATTGAACTCTATTGTAATCTCTGTTGTAATTATCCTGTTTCCCTTTATATTATAAAGCACTGTGCAAATTGATGGTGTTATATAAATTATGTAAAATAGGAATAATGTGCCCTGTTCACACTTGAACGCAGCCTACGGATGAGCTGCGGTATAGAAATCTGCAACATGTCCGCATATTTCTATCTTGCACAGCAGTTTACCTGCTGCTTATTTTTCCCAATTCGTTCATTGGATTTCAGCATCACTATGCCTGTTACCTAAGGTGGTCTGCATGCACATTCAGCCTGCTTAAGAATGCCCAGTGCCCACTCCTCCAGACAGACATCTAGTCATCAAGGCATTTTTGTATTTACTTCTCCCGAGATCCAGCCCACTAATTGCATCAGTACTGAAGGTTCCTGAGAAGAGGCAGCAGCAGTGTTCTATGATGCTTTGAGGAAACTATGTACAGCCTCGTGCTGACCCCTCCCACCAGCCATAAACTGCCGACATTGCATGGAGAAGTACAGAGATCCAATGATGACATAATGAGGTCTAAAAGAACGTATATATTAAAAATAGAAAACTTTTATTTATTTTAAAATTTTATTAGCATGATGATGAGGATGGAAAGGAGCAACCAGGGAATTAACCATTTTTTGCTTGCATTTCCAGCCTGAAGATTACGTCTCAACCCCCTACCTCCAAAAAAATACATTATATTTTTTTAACCTTACTAGCGGTATTCCCGAGTGTGACTCGGGGTTAGATTTTAGAGCCAAAAGCGGTAACCCTGAGTCACACTCGGGGTAGCGCTAGGAAGATCGCTGGATGCTGGAAGAGGTTTTACTTACCTTTTCTCCGGGATCCAGCGAAGAATGCAGGCGGTGTGCGGCGGCGGAGCTCTCTCCCGATCGTCTGCAAGCCCCGGCTTCCGTCTCCGGTGACGTGAAACGTATATACATATATATATATATAATTCTTGTGAATGAGCAGCCCAAACCAACTGTATACATATTATATATATATATATATATATATATATATATAATAAATGTATTCGGGTGCCAGGCTGGAAAGGAGGAGCAGACAGCACCAGCAGGGGACTCCAGAAGTGGAGGTAAGGGGCTGCTCTTTGCAATGGTATTGCACTTGGTAAGTATAAATCTTTTTTTTTTTTAAGGAAAAAAATAGACTTTACAACGGCTTTTTAGCCTCAAAATTAGATGTGCTTGTGAAATACTTTAGCGGCCAAAATTGCTTTTACAGCTCATCAGTTTACAGTTAAGCATGCATTATTGGCCGAGAATCATTGCTGTCACTCCAGCATACACAGCAATACTAATATGTGTAGCAAAATTGTCATTTTTTTAAGCAAGTGCATTTACATACATATGGCCATGTACATGGGGGGGGAGGGACTTTTACTTTTTTCTTGTTTTTTATTTTAATTAAAGGGATTGTAAAGGCAGAAGTTTTTTTATCTTAATGCATTAAGATAAAAAGCCTTCTGTGTGTAGCAGGCTCCCCAGTACCCCTAATACTTATCTGAACCCCATCTCTATCCAGCGATGTCCACAAGTCCCTCGGCCACCCAGCACTTTCCCCCCGATTGGCTGTGACATTGGCTCCCGTGCCTGTACATCAAAGTCAGTTAGCCAATCAGGAGTTAGAGGGGGTGGGGCTGAACCGCAGCCCTGTGTCTGAATGGACACACAGAGCTGCAGCTCGGCTCGGGTGTCCCCATAGCAAGCTGCTTGCTGTGGGGGCACTCGATAGGAGGGAGGGGCCAGGAGCAGAAAAGAGAGAGGAGGAGGATCCAGACTACTCTGTGCAAAACCAACTGCACAGAGGAGGTAAGTATAACATGTTTGTTTGTTATTAAAAAAAGAAAAAAAAGAGACTTTACAATCACTTTAAGCCCCGGTTCACACTAGGGCGACCTGTGAGGCGACCTGGTCGCCTCACAGGTCGCCGCAGGTCGCCTCCCATAGGGAAGCTACGGACCCGTTCTAATAGGAGCGACACAAGTCGCTCCGACCTAGAAAAAGGGTCCGGAGCTTCTTTGGGGCGACCAGGAGGCGACCGCCATAGACTTCAATGTTATGAAGTCTGTGGCGGCCGCTCCGAGGTCGCGGCGCGCTGCTCGCACCACGATCTCGGAGGTCGCCCCTGAAAGTAGCGTCGCGCCAGTGTGAACCGGCGCTAAACTTTATTTTTTTGATGTTTTTTTCTTTAAAAAAAAAAAAAAAGAATTAATCAAAGTGGATGTAAATCCTCACATAAACCCAGTGAAATGAACAGCCTCATATACACAGAGATGAGACAACTCTCCCTACATAATATTTTTTTGTATATCTGATGTCTTCAACTTTCTACACTGTTTAGAAAGTGAACGTTGTGTTAAAATGTTTTCTTCCTGTTCCAGCACTAGGTGTGGAGTCTTGGTGGCATACAATGTGTGACAGCTGAATGGAGGAAAGGCACCCCCCGCCCCTTTACATAGGCAGAGAAAGGAAGAAACATGCAGAGCTGTGCTGTGAATAGCCCAGCTCTCTGCTAATCTATCTCTATGCACCCACCTCAACACAAATTTCCAGCTGCTTTTATTTCCTGTGTCGGAGAACTTGTCAGAAGTTATCATGCTGATAACAGAGGAACGGAGCAGCAGAAAGACACGGGACTTAAAACTTTGGAGAAAAGATAAGTAAACACTACAGATTTTTGTTTCCAGGTCAAATTTCATGAATGGGGTTTACATCCACTTTAAAGAGGAGCTCCCCCCCCCACCAAAAAATTAAAAGTCAGCAGCTACAAATACTGTAACTGCTGATTGTAATAGAAAGGACACTTACCTGTCCAGGAATCCTGCAATGTCAGCACCAATCGGCTCTCGCTGCTGCCGCCAACATTTTATGCAAGGGAAACTGGCAGTGAAGCCTTGCGGCTTGACAGCTGTTCCCTACTTCGAAGTCACCCCGGAGTGGGGACAGGTGTCAAATGTGGCAGCGGAAGGGGGGGGTGGGGAGCAAACAAGCGGAGCTCTCCCTTTTGGGTGGACCTCTGTTTTAATTGCTTTTACAAATTGGCTGACAATGTGATAGTATAGTGCAGGTGACAGAAGACATCAGGAGTCTATTAGACCCGTAATTTCATCTTTGCACTCTTTTGAACTAAATGAGCAGAGATCATGCCAGATTAGCTTCTTCTCCAGCTACAAAGACCAGAGAATGATAGTTTTGAACATGTAAGATAATCAGAGCTCATTGCTTCTAGGTTCATTACAGCTAGGGGAAATCACCAAACTGATGTTCTCTGGGCTCCCTCCGCTCTCCCTGCTGACACCCACCATGGTTGTCTTAGACACCCAGGAGGGACAGGTGAGCTGGAATACATGACGGGGTGGTCAGGCATGGGGAAAGGGGTGGTGGGGGCAGAGATGGAAAGTTACCGTACACATGGAAGTGACTAGATGGGAAATTATTTCCAGGAGAAACCTGACAGTTGACAGTCTGCTGTAGCAAATGGGAGCTTGTGTACATTGTGGTGCTGTTGTTGACATATTAAATATGCTGATGGCGGCAGAAGGGTTAAACTTCAAAATTGGCTCAAAACCATAAAGGCAAGTATCCTTTTGAAGGTAGCATGTCAGGGGAGTAATACAGAAATTGCTATTGATGTCGTGATTTTAAAGGTGTGAGCTCCAGTGCTATCATTTATTCTTCCCTTCACTACTTGCTAGGAAACGGACCCAGAGCAAGTACAAGTATTATTCTCTATCAAATGCTGCTTTCTGCATTGTCTGGATATTCGACCCAGTCTGTCCAAGCAGTATGGTCACAGACTTACTTGTCAACATCCACAGGCAGCTTGACTCATCAAAAAAAGACACAGGGGTGGAATCCAATGCAGTTTTACTTCAGCTAATTACGATACAGAGGATGTATTTTCAGTCTTTAGAAGTGTAAGAAGGCAATGACTTTCCTGAGTTTTGTCTCTGTGAATAACTAACACTGACTGAGGGAACATGGATGAAGTGCTAAGAGTCTAGCTAGGACTACACCAACTAGCACTAAACAGGAGGGGAGGACAGAGGAAGATACAAAAATCACATTAGTAAACAAGTTGCAATGGCCCAAAATGGTCACTAGATGTCAGCATTATAATGAACAATAATAATCTAATGCTGTCAAATACAACACAGAAAAATTACATAAAAGTGAGTCAGAAGACGTATATCAGTTGTTGGAACCATTCACTGACTACATGCAGGGCCGCTGATAGGGGGGACCACCAGTTGTCCTGTAGGGGTCCCAGGCACACAGAGGGGCCCACTAGCATGGGGAATCAGTGTGGTCAGGCAGAGGGGCAATTACAGAAGGAAGCCCTGTGCGGCACTCTGCAGCAGCTGAAAGCCAGCTTTTTCCCCTTCTGCCAGCTTTCACCTGCTGCAGTGAATCGCGGGTGCAGGGCACATACGTCTGAAGACGATTCCACCAGCCCCAGGTCCATACAGAGGTACGACCCTTCGGTTATGGTGCTGTAGGAAGTTGCCAATAAACTATGAGTGCGGTGGTGTCAATGCACCGAGACACATGAGTTCCTCTGCCATTGTGAAAGATGGGACTTGTAGTTTCTCTATTCACAGATCCTGTGAATAGATCTGTGAATGGATGATGTGGCTACGTGGGCGGCGCTTCACAATCACGCTGAATTTAAAAAAAACATACAGAACCCCTATGATTCATGACATGGTCCTGGATACCAAGAAATGCTGGTATTTCCTGTAGCTTTGCCAGTGAATGGGATTGAGAGGAGTCCAGGGGAAAAGTATCTCCATAAAGCATTTCATTTAGAGAACTAGTAGAACACACTGAAGTGAGTATGCCTTCTGCCCTTTCTGTATCCATGACAGGCAGGGCTTTTTTTTCAGCGGGAACACAGGGGTTTGCAGTTCCGACACCTCCAGTCTGAAAGTATGCAATGGTAAAGGGGTGCTGGGGTCAGTGGGGTGAACTGAAGGGCCTATTGATGCTGGCAGCTGGGGGATCTATTGTTGCTGGAGGGCATTTTGTTGTGGGTGGGGCTATTGTTGCAGTGGAGGATTTATTGTTGCTTGGGGGAACTATTGTGGCTGGGCTATTGTTGTTGGGGGAGGTCTATTGTTACAGGGGAGGATTTATTGGGGGGGGGGGGCGATTGTGGCAGGGGAGGATTTTTTTGTTGTTGGGGGTCTATTGTTGCTGATTTCAGGGGATCTATTATACTGTTTTTTTTTCTATTGTTGCAGGGGCACATGTATTGTTGCTAGGGGGATCTATTGTTGGGGGGGGGTCTATTGTTGCTGATTTCAGGGGATCTATTATACAGTTTTTTCTATTGTTGCAGAGGAATATTTATTGTTGCTAGGGGGATCTATTGTTGGGGGGGGGGGTCTATTGTTGCTGATTCCAGGGGATCTATTTCACTGCTTTTGTAGTTATCATTAGCAAATTCTATAGAAATGACCTAGAACCACAACATGATACTTGGTTCTGTATTATCTAAAAGGGGGGGGGGGGGGGTACTGGGAAGTGGTAGAGGGTGGAATCAAAGGACAGCACTCGGAGGTGGGTAGGGAGTGGAGACAAGGGGTGACTCAGAAGGGGGGAGTACCTGCACCTATTCTCGGAGTAAAAAAGCCCTGATGACAGAAATTGACAAACCAGGCCAGAAAACACTTATCTCAAACTGAGAACAGAACCTGCAAAATTGTAGATCAGTTCTGACCTTTAGTCCCGGTTCACATTAGTGCGATGTCAGACTTCGCATGTGATTCAAATACTGCTCTGCAAATCACATGCGATGTCTGTGCGATGCAAATTCAGCCATACAGATTATATGGCTGGATTTGCATCGCATTCGGACACAATTCGCACAGGACCCTTTTTTGGGTCAGCACCAGAATCTGATCACATGGATGTTCACACCTATGCGATCCGATTCATGTCTGAACTGACAGTTCGCACTGCGATATGCAAACTGATCTGGGGGTGTCGTTAACTTTGTATTGACACCCCCAGAGATTCGCATTTAGCAGTGTGAACTGCCTGCAAGTTAAATGCGATGCAGCAACCCACAGTGGATTTGTAGGGTTCCCGCATTGCATATATGTGAACCGGGACTTAAAAAAAAAAATTTTGACATTGACAGCCATTTGGACTTTCAGTTTAACTGCTTCAGCCCCGGAAGGTTTACCCCCCTTCCTGACCAGGCCATTTTTTGCGATCTGGCACTGACAATTGCGCGGTTGTGCGATGCTGTAATAAAATTGATGTCCTATTTTTCCAACAAATAGAGCTTTCTTTTGGTCACCTCTGTGGTTTTATTTTTTTGCACCATAAACAAAAAAAGTCTGACAATTTTGACAAAAAATACAAACAATATTTTTTACTTTATGCTATAAAACATACCCAATAAAATATCTAGAAAAAAAAAATTGAATTTCTTTATCAACCCAATATGTATTCTGCTACATATTTTTGGTAAAAAAAATCCCAATAAGCGTGTATTGATTGCCGGGCCATCTTTAATATTGATTTGACCCTGGGCAAACATTTTCTTTGCCCCCCCCCGAATCCATTTATCAACTATTTGCAGGCAGCGCGGACTCATGGGGCAGTTGCTTTGGGCCACACAACAATGACTGGGCCTGGGGCAGCTGTCTGTTTTTCCCTGCATTAAAGATAGCCCTGATTGATTGGTTTGCGCAAAAGTTATAGCATCACAAACTATAGGATATATTTGTTTCATTTTTATTATTAATTTTTTTTATTAGTAATGGCGGCAATCAGTGATTTTTAGTAGAACTGCAACATTGCAGAGGACAAATCTGACACTAACTGACACTTTTTGGGGACCAGTGACACCAATACAGTGATCAGTGCTAAAAAAAAAAAAAAATGCACGGTCACTG